>NW_027197862.1:0-35000 GCF_038502225.1 Cherax quadricarinatus
ACTGTGCCTATCAGTCTTTCATACAGCCCCCCCTGCCAAGGGGCTCTAGGAGTAATAAACTTCCAGGTACACCCTCGCTGGGTTAACAGAGATTGAACATCATTACTCATATTTAATTCTATCAAGTATTGAGCACCTGCTACAAAATTAGTGGCATTATCCGAAATCATCAACCTCGGACAGGATCTCCTAGCTGCAAATTTTTGAAACAGTTGTATAAACTGTTCTGCAGACAAGTCCTGTGCCACTTCTAATTGAACTGCCCTAGTAGCAGTACAAGTGTACAAGCATACATACACTTTCAGTGGAACACCATCTGAAGTACCTGTTAAAATGATTGGACCACTATAGTCTACACCTGTTACATAAAATGGTTTCACTAACTGTACACGCTCCTTTGGTAATGGTGGAGGACCTGGGTACATAAAGGATCTGGCATCCACACGGCGACATATTACACAAAATTTAATAACTCTTATGTTTTGCAGTCCTTGTGGAATCTAGAAAGTTTCCCTAATATAATTTTAGGTATCTTGCACCCCACAATGCATTACATTTTTATGGACATTTAAAACAATGAAAATTGTCAAATGATGAGTTTCGGGCAGTAAGATAGAGTGTTCAGCATATTCACCAAATTCAGCATTTTGTAACCTACCTTTGCACTTAATAACATTAATCTCTAAATACAGCCCCGAGTTCTCTATTATGAAACCTTTCACAATTTTTCTTTTGATCATTAATTTAATTTCATTTCCGTAGATTTCTTCCTGTACCCTGTGTATCCAATATTCAAGAGGATGTGAAAATTTATATGAGATATTCATTTTCTTTAGAAATTTAAACACCAACTTAGTTACATTGATTAGTTTGGATAAAGAAGAATACCTCTTTATGTGAATGGCTAAGGAGGGACAAACTATTGGAGCGGTGGTCACAGTAATTTCAACAGGAGCAATATACGCCTTTTGTACAGGCCAATTAGCTTTATTTACCAACCAACTCGGTCCTTTAAACCATGATACAACATTTACGAATTTAGCATAAGGTAAACCTCGAGACAAGAAATCTGCTGGATTCTCCTCACCAGGTATATGATTAAATGTTAACATATGCTGACCCAAACTATTATACTTCTCTTGCATCTGATTAATTTCAGCGACTCTGTTTTGTACGTACACAATTTTACTGTTTCCATTACAAATCCATTGTAAGGATACCTCATTATCAGACCAAATTACAGTGTCGCTAATATTTATCTCCTGCAACTTATTTCTTATATAATTAGCTAATTTGACACCTACATAAATGGCTGTTAATTCAAATGGAGGTAAGGTGCGTGATTTAATTGGAGGACACTTTAACCTTAGACATAACAAGAGAAATAATGCTATTATATTGAAGATAAGCAACTGCTCCATATGCCAATTTTGAAGCATCACAAAAAATGTGGAGTATATTTTTTCCCATTTGGATTGGCCACCTGGCGTGGGAACTCCAACATTGGAATTTTTTTCATAATCACCAATTAATTCTTCCCACCTGTTAATGAATTCCTAAAGTAGAGTTTCATCCCAAGTACATTTAAGCTTCCATGCTTCTTGTATTAACAATTTCTCTCTTATAGTAAGGGGTGACACTAAGCCTAGTGGATCAAAACATTTGGAAACTTCAGCAAGCAAGACTCTCTTGGTTAATTTATTGGACACACTGTAATTAGTAGGTTTTAACATTAACAAATCTCTCTCAGTATCCCAAGTTAGTCCCAATACATTACTACATTTAAGTACTTCATCTCCAGGGCAAATTTTATTTTGTCCTTTAATATGGACGAATTGCTGTTCCATTCCCTAAGAGGCATAATGGCACTTTGCATTATTTTATTAGCCTCTCCATAAGTCATTAACAGTTCCTCTACAGTTGACGTCACACCCAGGAAATTGTCCACATAAAATTGTTTACTCATTACTTTACTCAGTGGACTTCCCGTATATTTAAGGTGTGCATATATCATCGCTTGAAGAAGGAACGGACTGGATGTAGCACCAAATAATATGCACCTAAAGCGAATTATTTGGTGCTACAGGCCATAAGAAGCGGATACAATCCCGGTCAGCCTCTTGTAAACCCACTCTTAGGAAAGCTTTACTTATGTCAGCCGTAAAGGCATAATTCTTCACCCTGAAATTTAATAACATATCTCCTAATTTTTCCGTCACCGACGGACCTGTCATCAGTCATTTAAACTAGGCACATTTTTGTTGTCATTGCACTACAATTAAACACAATCCTCAGAGGAGTGGTCTTAGAATCCTTCTTCACTCCGTGATGTGGCAAATATTGATCATAAATTTTGGCTTGCTCAGGAGGTACCTCTTTTATAAATTTATTAATTAATTGTTCAGTAATTATATCATTATAGGCAGTCAACAATTCTGGTGTCTAACTCAGTTTGTGGAGCTGAGCCTTTAATTGTCCATATGCCATTCTGTAATTAGTGGGCAATTCTGGATGGTTCATTCTCCACGGAAGTCTTACCCAGGATTGTCCAGATTCAATTTTTACATCTCTCATGTACTGTGACTGAGTAAAAGAATCGTCTGGTCTTTCCTCATTAACAATGATTCCAATGCTGTCTAATTCCCACAATTTATGCACTGGCTCAACACCATCCTCTATGGAAGAATTATACTGGGGTACAACTTCATGAGTAAGACACACAGTTATGGTATTTGTAGTTTCCTCTAGTCATGAATTATTATTACGAGGAATCCTACCATACATTACATGACCTCCTGCAGTCTTCGAAAGGGTGACACCACATTTCTTTACCATACCCTTTACAAAGGAGGCATAATAGTCACTACCTATCAAAATATTTATTGGGCCTACAGAATCATCACTTACACCAGAAGGTGCTAAATTTACATTATGTGAAAGTCTTTCTGTAGCTTTACTAAGCCCTACTGTAGATATTTTCTCTGGAAGTCTATCTACAGTTGCTGCATTAACACGTTTTTTCTCATTGCCCAACCTGACAGTTACATAAACAGTGTCATACAATTGAGCCCTTTTATCTGAGAGAAAACCAGATAATTTTAGAGTTGTAGGATCTCCCACTTGTACCTTCATTCCATTAAGATATTTACGTTTCATGAAAGTACATTGTGATCCCTGGTCTAATAATGCAGTTACATTCTTTGATTTATGCCTTTTATCATCAATTTTTACCTCTAACACAGGTAAAGCTACTTCAGCAAAACCATCATTATTAACATTAGCAGCAATCTTTACATTAGCTACTGTTGTGTCAGGATTGTCAACATTATCATTATTATCAACATTATCATGTAGACCCTTACACATGACTATATGGTGTCTTCCTTTGTGACATTGATAACAGTTGTTTAATTTGGCATGACAACCCTTTACATTGTGATTACCTAAACATCTGATACATCTGTCAAGTTCTTCCAATCTTTCAACTTTATCATCCAACTAATTGTATGCACTGCAATTCTTGGAAAAGTGAGTGCGCTTGCAGAAGAGACAATCTCTGTTTTCTTTGACTGGCTTCTTATTAACAGGGCTACTCTTATGAGGGTACTTATTCCTCTTACTTTGATGTGGAGAATCACTATTTCTGATTCCTGTTACTTGATATGTGCCTATGCAACTCTTTTTTAGATGAATTTTGATTATTAACATTGGGATAATTTTTCCCTTTGTGAAACTTGACAGATACCTCAGAGTTATTATGTGATGGTTGGCTGGTCTGCAACTGAACAATTAATTCTTGTAGACCTAGTCTTATTTCCTCCAGACCAAAATAACCTTTGTAATACTTGTTCGAGAGTCATTCAAGTGTTTTACAGCTTAATTTATTCTGTACAATGGCACTCATTAACCAGTTTGATTCATTCAGATTATATTTATTACTTAAAGTTTTGAGAGTGCTCTCCAGTTTAACTCTAAACTGCTGTAAACCTTTGTAAGTATGATCTGGAGTTTTTAAATTAACACTGATATTCACTAGATCCAACCTACTTTGTTCTATATTACCATAAGTGACCATCAACAAGTCAACTGCTTCCTTGTAAGAGTCATCTACATTGGGAAAGGCTTGTATCAGTATGTGAGCTTCTCCTCTTACCTGTCCTTTGAGGTAAAATAATTTAGTTACACAGGCTAGGTCACTCCTGTCATGCACAGCTGCTTTAAAAATTTACCAAAACTCCTCCCAATTTTCTCCAGGATTAAACACAGGTAAACATAATTCTGAGGGTTTAGGCAAAGACATCTTATTTATTTGAATAGGTTGACTAACTGCTTGGTTTACACCTTTTAATTTATTCAAAGCCTGACTTTTACAAGAAAGAATTTTTTCTTCTAATTCATTATACTGGTTAATCATAAGATCCATTTCTGTCTTATCTGCACAATTTACTAACAAATCTCCTTCATGTTTTTTATAGTATAATTTGTATGAATCATATCTATTTCCTAAGGAATCTAAATACAATTTTAAATCATCAGTATTCACAGTTTCCTGATTCATTAATTCCAAACATTTATTGTAGGCCTTGGTTACATGGCCCTTTCTAGCCTATAATGATGCTTTCTTTCCTCTAAATTCCATGGGCTTGTCATCTACAATAATTTCCTCATTTTCACCCACGGTGCAATATATTAAATTCAACTTAATTGATAACACTGATTATGTACTTAATTATACATTAAAAAGGTAAATATTACAACTTACCTTAGCAATTACACATGTAAGGAAATTATAATATGAATTTTAAATACACATTAATATAAATCCTAGCTACACTTGACTTAGCAAAATTATTGTTGTAGTAATTATAATCCACTACACAGTTAAGTAAATTTGTGGATCTAACATTCACCTCCTTCTGTTATGTCACTTATAATTATTAAGTAATTAATTCACTAATTAATGACTTCACTAATTACATCCGGTTCGATCAAGGACCAGTGGGCAACTATGTGGAAAATTAAAATTACCTGCATGAACCTCATTAGATACATAACAGTAAATAGTAACAAAGATAATCATTCTTTATCAAGGTTACAGACACATGTAGGAATTTTAGGACATCCTATGTTGCAAAAAATGTCCCCCTTCGATACCTACTACTCTCGTATCTCCACAAGTCAATCTGGACCTACATTAATTTCAAATGAAATGCACATCACTAGGAACTATGGTAAAACATTAATATAAATATGTTGACTGTATATTAAATTGAGTTAATGAATATATACATTTGTATATCAGAAGGAGAATTTATATTAATACCATTCACCAATTTGTCTGGAGATTAGTGTGTCATTCACAAACCCCTGCCTAAAATATGAAGAAAAATACTGGCCAGAAATTTAAACATAAATATAGACATTACTTATCTGGGGGATGGTGTACTTATTATCTCTTTTCCTATCTAATTTCGGAGTCCTGTCCAATTCTTGGTTTCTCACATTCTGCAGGACTGTACCTACAACAATTTCTGCTCCTATTTGAGAGGTTCTAAACACAATTTAACCTCTAGAGCGAGGAAAATTCTTCCGATTTTTCCTAACGTCTCTCTTGCCCAGTTCAAACAATGGCGTCTCCTTCCAAGCGACGCTAACACTCAATGGTTCCTTTTTTATTTACAAATTAATTTTTATTAACTACAATATATTTCACTAATTTACATACAAAATACACTGCATTTTCGGAAAATATACAGTATTTTCCACACCACCTTCTATGATGGCTGAGGTACTCACCACCTTCTCTCCAGGCTGTGGGACTCACCACAACCTATCAAAACTGAGGGACTCACCACCTTCTATGAAGGTTGGGGGGCTCACCACCTTCTACGAAGGCTGAGGAACTCACTACTTTCTATCAAGACTGATGGACTCACCACCTTCTATCATGCATGTTATACCTTTTGTATTAAACTGAACACATATTACTCTGTTAAATAATTTTCCAGTTGTCAATTCGTGAGCTAGTCCATATTCACCGACTGGATACGATCAAAATAAGTGTCCCACTGACCGGATTCATCCAAGAAATAAATGATCCATTGACCAGATTCAAACTGATTCATTGGAAAATAAGGTATCCTCGGACCAGATTCATAAGTGATGGGGTTTTAGGTGCCCTTATCAAACACCCAAACAGTGACTACTAGAGCGGTAAGTGTGTCCAAACAATGCACATACAAATACGAATAGATGCAATGCAAATGGACAGATCTATGCTCTAAGGAGGTTATAAGTAGAATATACTGTAAAACAACCAATAAAATCACATTATGAGATCCTGTGTAGTCTGCAATCCAACAACCAAATGGGCTTTTGCATGGATTACATGTAACTTCTGTAGTAATTGGGCCCACGCACATTGTGCAGATATCCAAGAATTAGCTACAAAAGGGATTAAATCAGGGAAGTGTTTCTGGGTATATCCAAATAAGATTCAACTGTTGAATAAAATAGCATTTGTATTAAAAGATGATAACATCAATACGGCCTTCATAGAAAACCTGGAAGCATTCTATAACAGATGGGAATATAAAAAGTCTGAGCCGGATGGTGCTATCGGCCCCGGTGCAGATGATGTCCTGGTAGACAGTGACTGTAAGAATGGAGAAATGAATGTTAGTGGCCTGGAGGGAGACAAGAGCTGTAGTGGGGAAACAGGTGTAGACAAGGATATGGAAAAACCAATGTTACAAACAAGCAATACCACAGGAGATAGTAAACAAGAGCGTTCCCCTAGAAGTAGTGAAGATAAATTACCAGAAATAACTGGTGAAAGCTCCACTGTTAATACTAGTGTTGAAGATAGAAATGAGACAGGAAAACACACACCAGTAAGGAATACAGTCACATAAATCCAAAGCAAACAGAAACCAGGCCTATGCAAATTTTATGCACTTTGTATCTGCAGGCATGGAATATCTGGAAAAACGTGTGGGACGTGCAACTTTGACCACCCCAGAAAATGCCGTGCCCATATGACAACATGAAAATGCAACCTCCCTTCTTGTAAGATTTTCCACCCTGAAATGTGTCACTCCTCAGTTCAGGAAAGACAATGCTACAACTTATATTGCCAGACACACCACCTAAAGGGATCAAGAAGATACAGAATATCTTGACCCTGAGACAACCTGGGTAGCCACAATCACTCAGAAAGAGAGCGTATTTTAGCGCCAGGAAGGAAAAAAATGCTGGCAGGAAATGACAGAAATCGTACACCAACTCCAATCATTTCTGGAGTAGAATCACAGTCAATTGCCTCCACTCCAAAACAACAGACAGATCCACGAAAAAAAGACCCCACCCCCATACCACCGATACCACCAATCTGACGACATTCTTCTGTGCAAATATACAGGTTTAAAGCCAGCAACGAACAACAAAATATCTTTCTTCCATGGACTGCTTACAGAGTCAAATGCAATGTTCACCGTTTTCACAGAGACCCACATAAAGGATCACTTTGACAATGATATATGGATCCTAGGTTATAACCTACACCGATGTGACAGAGTGTACACCTTGTGGAGAGAGACTGACTGAAGGTATTGGCCTGTGTATCACAAAATCACTGATATGCTCGGAACTACTAAATGCCACGAATGATGCAGTTGAAGTTTTAGCAGTAAAGATCGAGAACGAAAATCTGGTCATTGTGGTTGTATACAAGCCTCCAGATGCAACATCCCAACAATTCCAGGAACAGCTTTTGAAAACTGACCACTGTCTGGAAAATCTTCCAGTTCCTGCCCACAACATATTGCTCCTGGGTGATTTCAACCTAAGGCACCTAAAATGGAGGAATATAGCAAATAATGTTGTAGCAGAGATAACACCAGGAGGCAACTCAGATGAAAATTCCCACACACACCTGCTTATAAATCTCTGCACCAAATTCACCTTAAACCAACAAATAATAGAGCCAACAAGACTGGAGAATACACTGGACCTCATCTTCACTAACAATGATGATCTGATACGAAACGTCACCATATCAAAAAAATATACTCAGATCACAACATAACAGAAGTTCAGACATGTATGCGCGGGGCCCAGTCACGAGGGAGCCTTCACCAAATTCAACTTCAATAAGAAAAACATAAAGTGAACCTAAGTAAACCAAGTCCTAAATGATATGAACTGGGAAAATAGCCTAATCACCACAGATCCCAACCTATGTCTAGAACAGATTAACTCTGTGGCACTAAAGGTATGCTCAGGGCATATTCCTTTAAGAAAAAGGAGATGTAACCTAGAAAGAGAAAGGCACTTCTTATACAGGCGGAAGCAAAGAATAATGGAGTGGCTAAAAGAGGCCAATATATCTGCAATACGCAGGGAGACACTGGTCAGAGAAATAGCAAACATCGAACTAAAGCTGAAGGAATCTTATACGAGTCAAGAAATGCGGGAAGAACTAAAAGCCATGAATGAAATGCCAAATCCAAGTCGAGAACAACATCCAGTATTTAAACGGGATGGGTCCTGTACAGATGACAGCATTAAATGAGTGAATTAATCAAGTCCCAGTATGACTCAGTTTTTAGTGAGCCACTAACCAGACTGAGAGTTGAAGGCCTAAATTAATTTTTAATGAGAGTGCCAGAGAATTTGGTAGATACAAATCTATCTGACATTATCCTGGCGCCAAATGACATCGAAAAGGCGATAAAGACATGCCCATGCACTCTGCCCCAGGCCCAGACACATGGAACTCTGTGTTCATCAAGAATTGCAAAAAGTCCCTATCACGTGCTTTTAACATCCTATGGACAGGGATCATGGACATAGGTGTCGTCCCACAGTTACTGAAAACAACAAACATAGCCCCACTCCACAAAGGGGGCAGTAAAGCAACAGCAACAAACTACAGACTGATAGTGCTAACGTCCCATTTAAAAATCTTTGAAAGAGTTCTAGGGATATTAGCCACAGCGCCGTGTCTTATTTTGCAGATGACATCCGAATTTGCATGACAGTGTTCTCCATTGATGACACTGCAAGATTCCAGGTGGGTATCAAACAAATTTTTAAATGGGCCGCAGGAAACAATATGAAATTCAGTGATGAGAAATTTCAATTACTCCGATATGGAAAACATGAGGAAATTAAAACTAGATCGAATAAAACAAATTCAAAGCACACAATAGAGCAAATACTAATGCAAAAGACCTGGGAGTGATCATGTCGGAAGATCTCGCCTTCAAAGACCATAACATTGTATCAATTACATCTGCTAGATAAATGACAGGATGGATAATGAAAACCTTCAAAACTAGGTATGCCAAGCCCATGATGACACTCTTCAGGTCACTTGTTCTATCTAGGCTGGAATATTGCTGCACTCTAACAGCACCTTTCAAGGCAGGTGAAATTGCTGACCTAGAAAATGTACAGAGAACCTTCACGGCGCGCATAACTGCGAAAAAACACCTCAATTACTGGAAACGCTTGAAGTTCCTAAACCTGTGCTCCCTAGAACGCAGGCGGGAGAGATACATGATTATATACACCTGGAAAATCCTAGAGGGACTAGTACCGAACTTGCACACGAAAATCACTCACTATAAAAACAATAGACTCGGCAGACGATACAACATTCCCCATTACCATGATAAGAGACAACACAGTTAGTGTCAGGGGCCCAAGACTGTTCAGCTACCTCCCAGCATATATAAGGGGGATTATTAATAGACCCCTGGCTGACCAGCGGGGCTGTGGTTCGTAGGTCGGTTTGCGTGCAGCCAACAGCAACAGCCTGGTTGATCAGGCCCTGAGCCACCATGAAGCCTGGTCACAGACTGGGCCGCGGGGGCGTTGACCCCCGGAACCCTCTCCAGGTATGATCTCTGCCAGTCCCTATATATAAATATACAGAGTAGAGTGAGAAGTCCCAGAGTGAGGAATGGGGAGTTTTCCCATAGTGGGGAAATCCCATTTGTGGAAGACCTGAGTGGGGAATGGTGTTGGAGATCCCACCTTCCCCCATCAAAACAACATACACTCCAAGGCTACCCACATCCTCACCCTCTTCATCATCCATACTCCAGCTCCTGTCTCAGTAGTAGTAACCAGTTACCAGTAACCACTGTGCCAGTTGACTCACGACCAACCGTCTCTGCCTGAGTCACTGTCTATTCATATATTCATATTGTGCTGACCTGGCATTATTCAAAGACCCTATGGGTACTGGGCGGCCAGGCAGTCAGTTAGTTGACGAGAGTGAGCGAGGAGATAAGGTAACGGCTGTCAGGGCTCTCTCCACATATCTGTAATTATACGTACTACCAGCCTACGTGAGTATTTCTATACCTAATTCCATGTGTCGAACTCCCACATGATAAATGGTGGCACCGGTGTGGAGCGTGGATTTAGTTTTTACAGATAATTCAAGAAGTTACAAGACTGTTTTGTGAGTAGCCGGCAGGGTCAAAGGTGAACCGTCACCCACCAGCTACTCCCCTCACAACCTCCAGCCTGCAAGCCTGTTGCAGCCGTTTCAAGCTTCCTGGCTTAGTTCGTGTGCTAATTGCTTCAATCTCCGAGGGGTTGACCCGGATTTTGCAATTAAGCCAGTCAGTAAGCCAGACTGTGGAAGTGAACGCCAGTCAGCCTATCATCCAGCCTGTCTCTTGTCATCCAACTGCTCCTCCGTGCTTTGTGCATCGTTACACGTCTTCTAGTCAGCCATTCTCGTGGGGTAAGCCAGTCAGCCAACCCAGCTTCTAACCCAGCTGAGAGAGAGAAGTAAGCCACGCAGTAAGAAGTAAGCCAAGTTCCTCTGAAGTATTGTCTATATCGCTTTGTGCTCCCTGTTGGATGCTAAGAGTGGTTTTCACCATTCCTGTGGCATAGAGTTGCTTATCAAGCCACCTTCGTGGGTAGTGGTGGGCGGTGCGTCAGCGAGAGTCTCTCCCCCACTGCTCTCCCTCCACACACACCCACCATCAATCACCACCACCAGCCACCCACCTCATCTACCTGTGGTTGTTTGTACCCTTGTACCGGGTCCTAATACTGTTTTGGCTCACATAATTGGTCAAGAGATGTAGTGAGCGCCAACAATAAAACCCAATTATGGAGTTCACCGAGAGAGCGCATTTCTTCCGACAACAGTGAGTGTAGGAGGCGTCAGTCCACCGCGCAGGACAACCTACAACCTACCCTCATCACCAGTAATCACCCGACTACTACAGATTTCAGTGATAATTTAGAGACATTTTTCTTGCATTTAAAGACATTTGCGTGTGTGAGACATTTATAGTAAATTGCTTGTGTACTCTAAACCTTGTGTTTTCAGTGTAGACTCATTGTGTTTCTTTAACTCATTATTTTTACAATATTTTTCAGTGTTTTCACTCATCTTATAATTTTTTATTCTGTGTTTTTCTTATGCTACTCGTCTCTAGTAAGTATTATTGTGTAGTGTACCAGTCAGTCACTCTGTGTGAAGTGATTCATTTTTTTTATTGTATTCTTTCAGCATTGTATTCTCCAGTAATTGTCATTGTATTTCATGCAGTGATATTCACCCCAGTATACCAAATTATCCATTTATTTCTATGTGTGTCTTTTTTTTCGTATGCCAGCAGTGTCTCATTCCTCTAATTTTTTCGCAGACTGTGTACCATTATTTTTGCCAGCAAATTTTTGTCGTATCAGTCACAGCAAGATTTTGTTGTAAGAATATACTAATAATGTTGTGTGCCCCGCCACTGTAAGTGTTAATTTACCCGTTTTGTTCCTTTGTTTTATTTTATTCATATTTTTATATTTCTTTGAACAAATTCACTCTTGATGCAATTTCAATTACTTTTAACGTAAAGTGTTTTCCTTACTCTGTTTGAGTAAATTGTTTTGTCTAATTTACAATTAAGAGTTAAAGTGTTCAATCAGTTTTTTTTTTCTTCATAATTTTATTTCATTATTTTACCTGAGTTTTCCCAGTGACACTTTATTACTGCAGTGATTATTTCTACATCTTATTTTGTTGCACTTGTTCTGCAGTGAATTATTTTGTTGCACTTGTTCTGCAGTGAATTATTTTCTTTTATTGATATTTTTATGAATTATATTTTAATCTCGTTTATGCATTGTTAGAAAATACTTAAATTTCCCAGTTAACAATTTAATAATTTTATTTTATACTTTTACATTGATTTAAAATTTAATTAATTAATTTCTTTATTAGCAAGAGTAAAGACAGCTCATTTTGCATTTAATTCAGTCTCCAGTAATATTTTTACTTGTATATTTCAATGTAAGTTTTTTCTTGACCAATAGTCCTTCACATTGAGTTGTTCTTCCTCTTGCAGTGTATCTTAGACATTTTTTTTTATTACTTCTGCAGAATTAGTTGTATATCTTTTATTTCAATTCTAGAATTTTATATCATTTTTATTGTTCATTATTTTTGCCTTATTTGTTCTCGTGCTACTTTGCCATTATGTCTCACATACCGTCAAGTGATACTTTAGTGAATGTCGACACTCAGACCTCTCAGGCTACTGTTGCCCCTGTCATCAGTCCTCACAGTTCCTTACCGACTGACAGACCGACTCAGACACCGAGATATTATAGTTATACTCGTGATTCCCTTGATGCGTTACCTTTATTCAATGGCCATGTACATAGTCTTGAAGCATGGTTTGCAGCCATTCGTTCTCGTGCTAGTGCTCTAGTTGAAGGTCCTCCTTCAGAGGAAAGTCTTATCAGACTTGCTAAAGAAGCTCTTTATCGTTCCCCTGCTGCTGTTCACGTTGTTGATCTCCTTGATATGCGTGACTTCAGGAATCTTACTAAGTGGTCACAATATGAGGAACTGATTCGTTCTTTCCTTGTCCCAGTAAAAACAGCTGATCCATATGTCGTTCTTAGGGAACTAGTGAATGCTACACCCATGAGTCATGAATCGTTGAGTGCATTTGCTGTTAGATTAGACAAACTTTTATCATCATTTATCAATGCTGTCCAATCATCATCTTTTCTCCCTGAAGAGGCTAAACCATTTACAGAATCACTTGCTAAAATAGCAGCTTTTGGAGCAATTAAAGAACTAATGCCGCCTGCTTCCGTGTGTGCTTATGAGGCTCATCCTCCAACTGTGACGATGGAACCACTTACAGCCTTAAATCATGTACGTTCCTTGTGCCCCCAGGGTACTTTCCCTTGTATCAAAAGTAATGTCACACATATACCTCAGTCTGCACCACCTCTTGTTTGCGCCACAGAGACAAATCGTGGTCGTCAACCATCTCAGAGATCACCAAGAACCAGTGTACAGAGTCGTTATACACCTCGTAGTATTCATAGTACATTCAGTAACCATAGTCGGCGGACTTGTTACAACTGTGGTTTCCGTGGCCATATTGCAATTAATTGTCCTGATAGTTACCCTAAGAGACGTCGTACTGATGATGAGTACCCAGATCTTCCCTACTGTACTTATCATAGAATACATGGACATGACACATCTGAGTGCAATGCTCTCTATAACCTTCTTTCCGTGGTCGTTCCAACCGCAGAACCCGTAGAGGAAACAGATATCGTGGTTCTCAAAATAACCAGAACCAGGCTCATTCTTTCAATTCTCAAACTAACCAGAACCAGGCTCGTTCTTCCAATTCGGGGGAATTCGAGCGCCCCAGTCAAACCGTCCCATGGTGACAGTAGGTGATAATGAGTACACCATCCCCGTTCACAATTCCTTTGAAGCCTTAAGCAGTCTCGAGAATGACAACCCTGCTGATGAAGTTGCTTCACATGTCTCTGACATAGATGATTTTGGGGATGAAGTAGAACAAGTCTTTTCTGATGACAATCCACCTTTTTGTTTGCACATAACTTCCAATGCAACCATAGGCCCTATAGTGCAAGCATCTGTTTATAATGCGCCCGTTCATTTGTTCATGGACTCTGGTGCGCAAGTCAATATTATTAGGTCTAGTTTGTTTAAGGATAAGAAGTTACGACATGTCCTTCTCGTGGAACCGACTCATGTGTCCTCCCTTAGTGGAGTAGCTGGTTCTCACCTGCGTGTCCGAGGTCGGACTTCCCTAACCTTTTCTATCCAAGGTAGAGACTTCACTGCTTCCTTCCTTGTTGTCGACCAGATTACTTTCCCTGGTGACCTTCTACTGGGCTTTGCTTCCATGCGAGACTTACGCATTGTGCTCGACCCTTATCGATGGCATGCACAAATTGACGACTTGATCGTTCCATTCTGGGGTTACCAGCTTGGATCAGAAATCTGTTATACTGCTGCAGAGTATGATGTACGGATTAAGTCCTTACAAGCTAATGCATTCTCCAGTAGCGTACCCAAGCGGTCAGGCACTGGTAATTCTGTCACTCCCATCAGTGTTCCACCTATACCTTCAGACTTGCAGGATAGTCCGATGCCTCAAGTGTCCGAGGACACTCAGATTGCCTTGAGTGCACAACCTATCCCTGCAATGCCTGCTAGTTCGAGTAGTAGTTTCTCCACAGGGGACGCCTTGTCGGAAAACAATTACTTGCAACTAGTAATGCTATCTGTTGTTGATGTCACATGCCGTCTGCAGAAAGACGTCTCTGTTGCGGCTAGTGCTCTCACTAGAGTGTCTGTTGTTGTTCCTAGTGTTCCAGATGGTGATAACGTCCTAGTTGACAGTGATTCCTGCAAAGTAAAAGGTCTATTTGTTGAACCATCCTTACATGTTGTAAGAGATAGTAAGATCCATTTCTTCCTGGCCAACACTTCTGGTCACAGTGTTCGCCTCAGAGCAAATACCAATCTTGTTGACCTTGTTCACTATCCTTACCCTGTTCAGGTAGAGGATGAGTTGTCACCTGACCAGTGGGTCGGTGCTATTTCTGCCGGGGAGACCTCATCCACTTCACTGGATCAATCTGTTCCACCAGTTGAGGAGAAAGACTTAGCTCCCACTGACTTCCCAGATGAAGTCAAGCGTTTGTTGACTCTGTTGAACAAACGTTGTAAAGCCATTGCTTTACCAGGTGAGAAGATGGGTATAACGAACTTATTGTCCCATCGTATTCCACTTGAACCTGGTACTAGACCTATCTACATACCTGCGTACAGAATGCCTCATTCACAAGTTGCTGTCGCAGAAGAATTGATCAATCAAATGCTTGATGATGGAGTTATTGCACCTAGCAATTCCCCTTGGAATGCACCCTTGATACTAGTACCTAAGAAGGATGGTACTTGGCGCCCAGTGATTGACTTTAGGAAGTTAAACGCGAAAACCATTCCAGATCGCTTCCCACTTCCTGTACTGGGTGATCTTTTACGTAATATTGGAGATAACAAAGTCTTTTCAACCCTAGATTTGTTACAAGGGTTTTGGCAAGTCCCTCTTCACGAGGACAGCCAAGAGCTAACTGCATTCTCCACTCCTACAGGTCATTATCACTTCCTCCGTATGGCGTTTGGATTACGATCTTCCCCTATCACGTTCTCAAGGCTCATGACTAATATCTTTAGAGGTCTCATAGGTAATGCACTTATGGTGTACTTAGATGACGTAATCGTCATGTCTAAAGACGTGGATACACACTTGAAAAGACTTGATGTAGTACTTGGTAAGCTTGAAGAAGCCAATTTAAAGATCAAACTGTCTAAATGTCAATTTTTCAGATCAGAAATTAAGTTTCTTGGTCACGTAGTCACTCCTAGAGGGGTTACGACTGACCAAAGTAAAGTAACTGCAGTACTAAATTTCCCAACTCCCAAAACTGCTGATGCCGTAAGATCCTTTGTGGGCTTAGCAGGTTTTTATAGATCTTTCATTGCCAATTTTTCTTCCATAGCTGCTCCTCTAACTGAGTTGCTTAAGAAAGATGCTCCTTTTGTTTGGACCTTCCGTCAAGAAAGAGCATTCCAAACTCTAAAAGAAAAGCTAACATCTGCTCCAATTTTGAAATTTCCAGATTTTTCTAAGCCTTTCTATCTGACAACTGATGCTAGTTCAATTGGCATAGGTGCCGTACTAGCTCAGAAGACCGATGGCAAGTACAACACAGTTGCATTTGCTAGCCGAGTCCTTACAAAGGCTGAACGTAATTATACAGTAACTGAGCAAGAAGCTTTAGCAATAGTATGGTCTTTAAAGCACTTCCGAGATATTATTTATCAGTACTCTGTTCATGTCTTGACAGACCATGCTCCACTGATACCCTTATTCCAGAACAAACAACCTACTGGAAGGTTAGCCAGATGGACCTTGACTATCCAAGAGTTCAATCCCACCTTTGAGCATTTACCTGGCAAGTCAAATGTAGTCGCAGATGCCTTATCGCGACATGTTAGTATAGTAACTGCAGACCCTCCATTTAGTGCTGAAGATGTAAAGAATGCTCAACGAACAGATCCCATGTGGTCTGGTGTGATTCGATTCCTGCTCCATGAAGATCTTATTCTGACTGTGAAGCCACCAGCACCCATCAGTGACTTTGTCATGAACCAAGAATTACTGTATCGAACAGCCGAGTTGGGTACTCCTAGCAGAAGAGTATACCAGTTAGTAATTCCACAGTCACTAGTGAATGTAGCCTTACAGCTAGTTCACGATGTACCAGGTGTTGCACACCCTGGTATGGATCGTTCAGTAAAACAAGCCAGATTGAAATACTTTTGGCCTCGTATGGCAACTGATATTTCTGAGTATGTTAAGAAATGTAGTGTCTGCATGCAACATAAAGGTAATGCTAATGGTCCTAATCCAATCCAAGTATATCCAACTACTAGCGAACCGTGGGAAAGAGTTGCGCTAGATTTGTTAACTAATTTCCAATGTTCCCTCCAAGGCAACAAACATCTGTGTGTTATGGTCGACCATTTCACCAGATATTGTGAGTTAGTTCCTATTGCAGATAAGACTGCCGAGACAGTAGCTAAAGCGTTTAAAGAACACATTATCTGCAGGCATACCACCCCTAAGTCCCTAGTAACAGATAATGGAGGTGAATTCTGTAATGAAATTCTTGAAAATTTGTGTACCTTGTACAAGATCTCTAAATCCACCATTGTTCCTCATCATCCTGCCAGCAATGGGTTAGCGGAACGAACCAATAAGAAAGTACTTGATGTCTTGAGAGCCACTATCAATCATAACAGTGAAACTTGGGATGAAGTTATACCTGATGTGCAGTGTGCTATAAATTCTGCTTACAATGTTTCTATAGGTGACACTCCACATTATGCATTGTATGGTGTAGATAAACGTTTGCCTTATGAGTTGTTATATTCTAATCTGAAACCAAATTACAACCCTGATGATTTCATAGCAACTCGTACCAGCTTAGCTCAAAGTGTTTTTAGAAGAATCCGTGAAACACTTCATAAATCAACAGCTGAATTTACAAGAGTCGCAAACACTCGAGCAAAGCCATCCAAAATCAAAGTAGGTTCGAGAGTTATGCTGATTAACTTTAACAAAACGTCTGCAATGCCAAAGCTTGATCAAAAGTTTGTTGGTCCTTATCGAGTAGTTGAACATATCACTGGTAATAAGTATAAGGTTAGAGAGATTAGTACTGGTCAGTATAAAGAATCGCATTTAGATCATATGAAGTTAGTATGTGATGATAATGATGTTCCAACCCAGACTAATGTGACAGACTCTGACAATCCTCCTGATCCTGTACTCTCTTCCTCTGATACTCAGTCAGACGATCAACCTGAATGTCGTTATTCCCTACGTACACGACAGGTATTGAGAAATCCTCAAGTATCATTTGTAACTTCCAATTCAGATTTGCCTCAAATACAGCATGAGTTAGCCAATGCTACAGAGTTTGATCCTCCCAGAGATGACACCCATTCTGCATATGTCAATCTCACCCTAGCAGAGTTGGGGTTAAATGTAAATAACCTGTATAGATGAATAATTACAGTATCAACTTATCAGTATTCAAGAATTTTTTTTTGTGTTCATGTTCTCTCCGCATTCTGAGAGTTAACAGTCTAGATTTGAGTGCACCGAATCTGCCTTTCTGTTAAACACTCTTTCTTTGTATATATTCCTTCCTCAGAATCCGTAGATCACATGAATACAGATCGATCGATCAAAATTTTTTTTTATCACTTGTAATCTCAACGTTGAGTTCGATGTTCATTTGTTGAGTTTTAAGTTGTGCTATATTATACCTTGTATTGCATTACAGTTTCAGTTACGTAAGCTTCCATTCCAATGTTCTACTTATGTATGTTATAATGTTTAATTGTTGTGTACTTTGACATTGTATAGAATCAGCCCAAGCCGTATACCTGCCATCTCTAGTTTGTATTTGTATGTCGGGACGACATACGTTAGCGTCGCCGAGCTCTCAGTAGTAGTAACCAGTTACCAGTAACCACTGTGCCAGTTGACTCACGACCAACCGTCTCTGCCTGAGTCACTGTCTATTCATATATTCATATTGTGCTGACCTGGAATTATTCAAAGACCCTATGGGTACTGGGCGGCCAGGCAGTCAGTTAGTTGACGAGAGTGAGCGAGGAGACAAGGTAACGGCTGTCAGGGCTCTCTCCACATATCTGTAATTATACGTACTACCAGCCTACGTGAGTATTTCTATACCTAATTCCACGTGTCGAACTCCCACATGATACCTGGGTCAAGACCAAACCAACTCCATTTCCTTGAATCATGCCTAGTTATTATCCCACATCCTACCACCCAAGACTACCCCTACTCCAACTCCTAGGATCAAGACCCCCATACCTCCCTGCCCCTACCACCTAAGACTATGCTACCTCCAGTTCCTTGGATGAAGAGCACTCTCCTCTACCACCTGCCCCCTAACATCCCCTGCTCCATCTCTTTGGATCAGATCACTTCATCTCCCTCATCTCCCCCCCCTGCCCATCCTTTCATCTTACCCAAGACCACCAATCTTCCACCACCCATCCCCACCCTGCACCACCACCCATCCCCACCCTCCACCACCACCCATCCCTACCCTGCACCACCACCCATCCCCACCCTCCACCACCACCCATCCCCACCCTGCACCACCACCCATCCCCACCCACCACCACCACCCATCCCCCACCACCCATCCCCCCACCAATCCCCAACCCTCTAAAATCACCCATCCCCCAACCACCACCACCTATCCCCCACCACCCAACCCCCCCCAACCCATCCCCTACCACCCATCCCCCCACCAATCCCCAACCCTCTAAAATCACCCATCCCCCAACCACCACCATCACCCATTCCCCACCCTCCCCACCATTCATCCCCCACCCTCTCCACCACCATCCCCCCATTCTCCCCCTCCACCCATCCCCAACCCTCCTCCACCACCCATTCCCTACCCTCCACCACCACCACCCATCCCCCACCCTCCCAACCACCCTTCACAACCACACATCCCCCACCCTCCACAACCACCCATCATCCACCCTTCCCCCACACCCATCACCACCCTGTGACCGAGCTGTGACTCGACCCCTGCAAGCACAACTGAATACAACTAGGTGAGCACACACACACACACACACACACACATACATACACACACACACACACACACACACACACACACACACACACACACACACACATACATACACACACACACACACACACACACACACACACACACACACACACACACATACACACACACACACACACACACAGAGTAGTCAGTAAGTGGAATAGTTTGGGAAGCGATGTAGTGGAGGCAGGATCCATACATAGCTTTAAGCAGAGGTATGATAAAGCTCACGGCTCAGGGAGAGTGACCTAGTAGCGATCAGTGAAGAGGCGGGGCCAGGAGCTCGGACTCGACCCCCGCAACCTCAACTAGGTGAGTACAACTAGGTGAGTACACACACACACACACACACACACACACACACACACACACACAGGAAAGACAGAGGGAAGAGAGGGGGAGGAGGAGTTGCACTGCTCATTAAAAACCAGTGGGGTTTTGAGAAAATGCAAGGAATGGATGGCACGGGCGAAAGGGACTACTTAGTAGGAACAATCCAGTCTGAGGGACATAAGGTGGTAATTGCAGTAATGTACAACCCACCACAGAACTGCAGGAGGCCAAGAGAAGAATACGATGAGAGCAACAGACCAATGGTCGACACACTAGCCGAGGTGCCAGGAGAGCACACATGGGGGGAGCAAAGTTACTAGTTATGGGTGATTTCAATCACAAGGAGATTGACTGGGAAAACCTGGAGCCCCATGGGGGTCCCGAAACATGGAGAGCCAAGATGATGGATGTGGTACTGGAAAACCTCATGCATCAACATGTTAGAGACACTACCAGAGAGAGAGGAGAGGATGAACCAGCAAGACTGGACATTGTATTCACCTTGAGTAGTTCGGACATCGAGGATTTCATGTATGAAAGGCCCCTGGGAGCTAGTGATCATGTGGTTCTGTGCTTCGACTACATAGCTGAGCTTCAAGTGGAGAGAGTAGCAGGAATAGGGTGGGAAAACCCAAACTACAAAAGGGGTAACTACTCAGGCATGAGGAACTTCCTGCAAGACATTCAGTGGGAGAGGGAACTGACAGGAAAACCAGTACAAGAAATGATGGACTATGTGGCAACAAAATGCAAGGAGGCAGAGGAGAAGTTTGTTCCCAAGGGAAACAGAAATAATGGGAAGAACAGAACGAGTCCTTGGTTCACCCAAAGGTGTAGGGAGGCAAAAGCTAGGTGTACTAGAGAATGGAAAAGGTACAGAAGACAGAGAACTCAGGAAAATAAAGAGATTAGCCGAAGAGCCAGAAAGGAATATGCACAGATAAGAAGGGAGGCTCAGCGACAATATGAAAATGACATAGCATCGAAAGTCAAGTCTGACCCGAAGCTGTTGTATAGCCACATCAGGAGGAAAACAACAGTCAAGGACCAGGTAATCAGACTGAGGAAGGGTGATGGGGAGGTCACAAGAAACGACCAAGAGGTATGTCAGAAGCTCAACACGAGATTTAAAGAAGTATTTACAGTAGAAATCAATAGGACTCCAGGAAATCAGAACAGGGGGGTACAAAAGCAAGTGCTGGATGAGGTACATATAACCAAGGAGGAGGTGAAGAAGCTGCTATGCGAACTTGACACCTCAAAGGCGGTGGGACCAGACAACATCTCTCTGTGCGTCCTTAAAGAGGGAGCAGAGATACTGTGTGTGCCATTAACAAAGATCTTCAACACATCAATTGAAACTGGGCAACTCCCTGATGTATGGAAGATGTAGTCCCAATTTTTAAAAAAGGAGACAGACATGAGGCACTAAACTACAGACCTGTATCACTAACGTGTATAGTATGCAAGGTCATGGAGAAGATAATCAGGAGGAGAGTGGTGGAGCACCTGGAAAGAAACAAGTGTATACTTGACAACCAGCATGGTTTCAGGGAAGGAAAATCCTATGTCACAAACCTACTGGCGTTTTATGACAAGGTGACAGAAGTAAGACAAGAGAGAGAGGGGTGGATCGACTGCTGCAAGAAGGCCTTCGACACAGTTCCTCACAAGAGGTTACTGCAAAAGCTAGAGGATCAGGCACACATAACAGGAAAGGCACTGCAATGGATCAGAGAATACCTGACAGGGAGGCAACAACGAGTCATGGTACGTGACGAGGTGTCAGAGTAGGCGCCTGTGACAAACGGGGTTCCACAGGGGTCAGTCCTAGGACCTGTGCTGTTCTTGGTATATGTGAATGACATAACGGTAGGGATAGACTCAGAAGTGTCCTTGTTTGCAGATGATGTGAAGTTAATGAGAAGAATCAAATCGGATGAGGATCAGGCAGGACTACAAAGAGACCTGGACAGGCTACAAGCCTGGTCCAGCAACTGCCTCCTTGAGTTTAACCCTGCCAAATGCAAAGTCATGAAGATTGGGGAAGGGTAAAGAAGACCGCAGACACAATATAGTTTAGATGGCCAAAGACTGCAAACCTCACTCAAGGAAAAAGATCTGAGGGTGAGTATAACACCGAGCATATCTCCTGAGGCTCACATCAATCAGATAACTGCTGCAGCATACGGGCGCCTGGCAAACCTACGGATAGCGTTCCGATACCTCAGTAAGGATTCGTTTAAGACTCTGCATACCATTTACGTCAGGCCCATACTGGAGTATGCAGCACCAGTTTGGAATCCACACCTACTCAAGCACGTCAAGAAATTAGAAAAAGTGTAAAGGTTTGCAACAAGACTAGTCCCAGAGCTACGGGGATTGTCCTACGAAGAAAGGTTGAGGGAAATCGGCCTGACGACACTGGAGGACAGGAGGGTCAGGGGAGACATGATAACGACATATAAAATACTGCGCGGAATAGACAAGGTTGGCAAAGACGGGATGTTTCAGACACAAGAGGTCACAATTGGAAGTTGAAGACTCAGACAAGTCAAAGGGATGTTAGGAAGTATTTCTTCAGTCATAGAGTAGTCAGGCCGTGGAATAGCCTAGAAAGTGACGTAGTGGAGGCGGGAACCATACTTAGTTTTAAGGCGAGGTATGATAGAGCTCATGGGGCAGGGAGAGAGAGGACCTAGTAGCAATCAGTGAAGAGGCGGGGCCAGGAGCAAATAGGTGAGTAAAAATAGGTGAGTACACACACACACACACACACACACACACGCACAGGACAAAATGGTAACTAACTAACACAAGGAATCATTCAGGACCCTGTACACCGTGTACGTCAGGCCCATATTGGAGTATGCAGCTCCTGTTTGGAATCCTCACCTGGTCAGAACGTCAAGAAATTAGAGATAGTGCAAAGGTTTGCAACGAGACTAGTCCTCGAGCTAAGGGACATGTCCTACGAAAAGAGATTACGGGAAATCAGCCTGACCACGTTTGAGGACAGGAGGGATTGTTGGGACTTGATAACGACATGTAAAATACTGAGAGAAATCGAAAAGGTGGACAGAGACAGGATGTTCCAGAGATGGGACACAGAAACAAAGGGTCACAATTGGAAGTTGAAGAATCAGATGACTCATGGGGATTTTAGGAAGTATTTCTTCAATCATAGAGCTGTCAGGAAGTGGAATAGTCTGGAAAGTGGTGTAGTGGAGGCATGATCCATACATAGCTTTAAGAAGACGTATGATAAAGCTCATGGAGCAAGGAAAGAGCGGACCTAGAAGCAACCAGCCAAGAGGCTGGGCCAGGAGCTATGGCTCGACCTCTGAAAACACAATTGAGCACACACACACACACACACACACACACACACACACACACACACACACACACACACACACACACACACACACACACACACACACACACACACACGCATACACACACACACACACACACACACACACACACACACAAGCACACACACACACACATACATACACACACACACACACACAAACACACACACACACACACTCACACACACACACACACACACAAACACAGACACACACACACACACACACACACACACACACACACACACACACACACACACACACACACACACACACACACACACACACACACGCACACACACACACACACACATAAGCACACGGGAAATCCTGTGTTACAAACCTACTGGAGTTTTATGACATGGTGACAGCAGTAAGACAAGAGAGAGAGGGATGGGTGGATTGCATTTTCTGGACTGCAAGAAGACGTTTGACACAGTTCCACACAAGAGATTAGTGCAAAAACTGGAGGACCAAGCTGGGATAACAGGGAAGGCACTACAATGGATCAGGGAATACTTGTCAGGAAGACAGCAGCTAGTCATGGTACGTGGCGAGGTGTCAGAGTGGGCACCTGTGACCAGCGGGGTCCCACAGGGGTCAGTCCTAGGACCAGTGCTGTTTCTGGTATTTGTGAACGACATGACGGAAGGAATAGACTCTGAGGTGTCCCTGTTTGCAAATGACGTGAAGTTGATGAGAAGAATTCATTCGATCGAAGACCAGGCAGAACTACAAAGGGTTCTGGACAGGCTGCAGACCTGGTCCAGCAATTGGCTCCTGCAGTTCAACCCCACCAAGTGCAAAGTCATGAAGATTGGGGAAGGGCAAAGAAGACCGCAGACGGAGTACAGTCTAGGGGGGCAGATACTACAAACCTTACTCAAGGAAAAACATCTCCTGAAGCGCACATCAACCAAATAACTGCTGCAGCATATGGGCGCCCAGCAAACCTCAGAACAGCATTCCGACATCTTAATAAGGAGTCGTTCAGGACCCTGTACACCGTGTACGTTAGGCCCATATTGGAGTATGCGGCACCAGTTTGGAACCCACACCTAGCCAAGCACGTAAAGAAACTAGAGAAAGTGCAAAGGTTTGCAACAAGACTAGTCCCAGAGCTAAGAGGTATGTCCTACGAGGAGAGGTTAAGGGAAATCAACCTGACGACACTGGAGGACAGAAGAGATAGGGGGGACATGATAACGACATACGAAATACTGAGAGGAATTGACAAGGTGACACAAGACAGTATGTTCCAGAGATTGGACACAGTAACAAGGGCACACAGTTAGAAGTTGAAGACACAGATGAATCACAGGGATGTTAGGAAGTATTTCTTCAGCCACAGAGTAGTCAGGAAGTGGAATAGTTTGGGAAGCGATGTAGTGGAGGCAGGATCCATACATAGCTTTAAGCAAAGGTATGATAAAGCTCACGGTTCAGAGAGAGTGACCTAGTAGCGATAAGTGAAGAGGCGGGGCCAGGAGCTCGGACTCGACCCCCGCAACCTCAACTAGGTGAGTACAACTAGGTGAGTACACACACAACAAGCACACACACACACACACACACACACACACACACACACACACATACACACACACACACACACACACACACACACACACACACACAGGGCACAGAAGACCACAGACAGAGTATAGGCTAGGTGGCCAAAGACTGCAAACCTCACTCAAGGAGAAAGATCTTGGGGTGAGTATAACACCGAGCATGTCTCCGGAAGCACACATCAATCAGATAACTGCTGCAGCATATGGGCGCCTGGCAAACCTGAGAACAGCATTCCGATACCTTAGTAAGGAATCATTCAAGACACTGTACACCGTGTATGTCAGGCCCATACTGGAGTATGCAGCACCTGTTTGGAACCCGCACTTGATAAAGCACGTCAAGAAACTAGAGAAAGTACAAAGGTTTGCGACAAGGTTAGTTCCAGAGCTAAGGGGAATGTCCTATGAAGAAAGATTAAGGGAAATCGGCCTGACCACACTGGAGGACAGGAGGGTCAGGGGAGACATGATAACGACATATAAAATACTGCGTGGAATAGACAAGGTGGACAAAGACAGGATGTTCCAGGGAGGGGACACAGAAACAAGAGGCCACAATTGGAAGTTGAAGACACAAATGAGTCAGAGAGATAGTAGGAAGTATTTCTTCAGTCATAGAGTTGTAAGGCAGTGGAATAGCCTAGAAAATGACGTAGTGGAGGCAGGAACCATACACAGTTTTAAGACGAGGTTTGATAAAGCTCATGGAGCGGGGAGAGAGAGGGCCTAGTAGCAACCGGTGAAGAGGCGGGGCCAGGAGCTAGGACTCGACCCCTGCAACCACAAATAGGTGAGTACAAATAAGTGAGTACACACATATTTCGTTGTGTTTGTATATTATTAAATTATTGCAAACTTATCTAAAATATATTTAGTCTGATTAGGCTAAATTAAATTACGCTTGTTATAATAATGTATATATATATATATATATATATATATATATATATATATATATATATATATATATATATATATATATATATATATATATACATATATATATATACATATATATATATATATATATATATATATATATATATATATATATATATATATATATATATATATACATATATATATATATATATATATATATATATATATATATATATATATATATATATATATATATATATATATATATATATATATATATATATATATATATATATATGTATATATATATATATATATATATATATATATATATATATATATATATATATATATATATATATGTATATATATATATATATATATATATATATATATATATATATATATATATATATATATATATATATATATATATATATATGTATATATATATATATATATATATATATATATATATATATATATATATATATATATATATATATATTTATATATATATATATATATAAGAGGTCTTTGTGGCATTTATGGATTTGGAAAAGGCGTATGACAGGGTGGATAGGGGGGCAATGTGGCAGATGTTGCAGGTGTATGGTGTAGGAGGTAGGTTACTGAAAGCAGTGAAGAGTTTTTACGAGGATAGTGAGGCTCAAGTTAGAGTATGTAGGAAAGAGGGAAATTATTTCCCAGTAAAAGTAGGCCTTAGACAAGGATGTGTGATGTCATCCTGGTTGTTTAATATATTTATAGATGGGGTTGTAAGAGAAGTAAATGCGAGGGTCTAGGCAAGAGGCGTGGAGTTAAAAGCTAAAGAATCACACATAAAGTGGGAGTTGTCACAGTTGCTCTTTGCTGATGACACTGTGCTCTTGGGAGATTCTGAAGAGAAGTTGCAGAGGTTGGTGGATGAACCATACCCCCGGCCGGGATTGAACCCGCGGTCATAGAGTCTCAAAACTCCAGCCCATCGCGTTAGCCACTAGACCAGCTAGCCACAATAAGATTCATCCAACTAGGTATATTTCTTAAGTCATGTTGGTGGATGAATTTGGTAGGGTATGCAAAAGAAGAAAATTAAAAGTGAATACAGGAAAGAGTAAGGTTATGAGGATAACAAAAAGATTAGGTGATGAAAGATTGAATATCAGATTGGAGGGAGAGAGTATGGAGGAGGTGAACGTATTCAGATATTTGGGAGTGGACGTGTCAGCGGATGGGTCTATGAAAGATGAGGTGAATCATAGAATTGATGAGGGAAAAAGAGTGAGTGGTGCACTTAGGAGTCTGTGGAGACAAAGAACTTTGTCCTTGGAGGCAAAGAGGGGAATGTATGAGAGTAGAGTTTTACCAACGCTCTTATATGGGTGTGAAGCGTGGGTGATGAATGTTGCAGCGAGGAGAAGGCTGGAGGCAGTGGAGATGTCATGTCTGAGGGCAATGTGTGGTGTGAATATAATGCAGAGAATTCGTAGTTTGGAAGTTAGGAGGAGGTGCGGGATTACCAAAACTGTTGTCCAGAGGGCTGAGGAAGGGTTGTTGAGGTGGTTCGGACATGTAGAGAGAATGGAGCGAAACAGAATGACTTCAAGAGTGTATCAGTCTGTAGTGGAAGGAAGGCGGGGTAGGGGTCGGCCTAGGAAAGGTTGGAGGGAGGGGGTAAAGGAGGTTTTGTGTGCGAGGGGCTTGGACTTCCAGGAGGCATGCATGAGCGTGTTTGATAGGAGTGAATGGAGACAAATGGTTTTTAATACTTGACGTGCTGTTGGAGTGTGAGCAAAGTAACATTTATGAAGGGATTCAGGGAAACCGGCAGGCCGGACTTGAGTCCTGGAGATGGGAAGTACAGTGCCTGCACTCTGAAGGAGGGGTGTTAATGTTGCAGTTTAAAAACTGTAGTGTAAAGCACCCTTCTGGCAAGACAGTGATGGAGTGAATGATGGTGAAAGTTTTTCTTTTTCGGGCCACCCTGCCTTGGTGGGAATCGGCCAGTGTGATAATAAAAAAAAAAAAAATATATATATATGCAAGGAATTCGCGAGAGCATGCGAAATATACACAAACACTGATCTCTGGCTGAAGGAGACTCGAACCTACGAACCTTAGGACAAGGTACGCAGTGCTTTACCAATCTACCCACACTGGACAATACCTTGGCGTGTAGCATGAGCTACACGTTTGATCCAAGGCAGCCAGCTTTCAGGGAGAAGGCTTACAGCTTTTCATCTCATCCCCTGCATGCATCAGCCTTACTAGAGATTTGAACAATGCAAGGAATTCGCGAGAGCATGCGAAATATACACAAACACTGATCTTTGGCTGAAGGAGACTCGAACCTACGAACCTTAGGACAAGGTACGCAGTGCTTTACCAATCTACCCACACTGGACAATACCTTGGCGTGTAGCATGAGCTACACGTTTGATCCAAGGCAGCCAGCTTTCAGGGAGAAGGCTTACAGCTTTTCATCTCATCCCCTGCATGCATCAGCCTTACTAGAGATTTGAACAATGCAAGGAATTCGCGAGAGCATGCGAAATATACACAAACACTGATCTCTGGCTGAAGGAGACTCGAACCTACGAACCTTAGGACAAGGTACGCAGTGCTTTACCAATCTACCCACACTGGACAATACCTTGGCGTGTAGCATGAGCTACACGTTTGATCCAAGGCAGCCAGCTTTCAGGGAGAAGGCTTACAGCTTTTCATCTCATCCCCTGCATGCATCAGCCTTACTAGAGATTTGAACAATGCAAGGAATTCGCGAGAGCATGCGAAATATACACAAACACTGATCTCTGGCTGAAGGAGACTCGACCCTACGAACCTTAGGACAAGGTACGCAGTGCTTTACCAATCTACCCACACTGGACAATACTTTGGCGTGTAGCATGAGCTACACGTTTTGATCCAAGGCAGCCAGCTTTCAGGGAGAAGGCTTACAGCTTTTCATCTCATCCCCTGCATGCATCAGCCTTACTAGAGATTTGAACAATGCAAGGAATTCGCGAGAGCATGCGAAATATACACAAACACTGATCTCTGGCTGAAGGAGACTCGAACCTACGAACCTTAGGACAAGGTACGTAGTGCTTTACCAATCTACCCACACTGGACAATACCTTGGCGTGTAGCATGAGCTACACGTTTGATCCAAGGCAGCCAGCTTTCAGGGAGAAGGCTTACAGCTTTTCATCTCATCCCCTGCATGCATCAGCCTTACTAGAGATTTGAACAATGCAAGGAATTCGCGAGAGCATGCGAAATATACACAAACACTGATCTCTGTCTGAAGGAGACTCGAACCTACGAACCTTAGGACAAGGTACACAGTGCTTTACCAATCTACCCACACTGGACAATACCTTGGCGTGTAGCATGAGCTACACGTTTGATCCAAGGCAGCCAGCTTTCAGGGAGAAGGCTTACAGCTTTTCATCTCATCCCCTGCATGCATCAGCCTTACTAGAGATTTGAACAATGCAAGGAATTCGCGAGAGCATGCGAAATATACACAAACACTGATCTCTGGCTGAAGGAGACTCGAACCTACGAACCTTAGGACAAGGTACGCAGTGCTTTACCAATCTACCCACACTGGACAACACCTTGGCGTGTAGCATGAGCTACACGTTTGATGTAAAGGCAGCCAGCTTTCAGGGAGAAGGCTTACAGCTTTTCATCTCATCCCCTGCATGCATCAGCCTTACTAGAGATTTGAACAATGCAAGGAATTCGCGAGAGCATGCGAAATATACACAAACACTGATCTCTGGCTGAAGGAGACTCGAACCTACGAACCTTAGGACAAGGTACGCAGTGCTTTACCAATCTACCCACACTGGACAATACTTTGGCGTGTAGCATGAGCTACACGTTTTGATCCAAGGCAGCCAGCTTTCAGGGAGAAGGCTTACAGCTTTTCATCTCATCCCCTGCATGCATCAGCCTTACTAGAGATTTGAACAATGCAAGGAATTCGCGAGAGCATGCGAAATATACACAAACACTGATCTCTGGCTGAAGGAGACTCGAACCTACGAACCTTAGGACAAGGTACGCAGTGCTTTACCAATCTACCCACACTGGACAATACTTTGGCGTGTAGCATGAGCTACACGTTTTGATCCAAGGCAGCCAGCTTTCAGGGAGAAGGCTTACAGCTTTTCATCTCATCCCCTGCATGCATCAGCCTTACTAGAGATTTGAACAATGCAAGGAATTCGCGAGAGCATGCGAAATATACACAAACACTGATCTCTGGCTGAAGGAGACTCGCATGCTCTCGCGAATTCCTTGCATTGTTCAAATCTCTAGTAAGGCTGATGCATGCAGGGATGAGATGAAAAGCTGTAAGACTTCTCCCTGAAAGCTGGCTGCCTTGGATCAAACGTGTAGCTCATGCTACACGCCAAGGTAGTGTCCAGTGTGGGTAGATTGGTAAAGCACTGCGTACCTTGTCCTAAGGTTCGTAGGTTCGAATCTCCTTCAGCCAGAGATCAGTGTTTATATATATATATATATATATATATATATATATATATATATATATATATATACGCACGTTATTTCCTAATGCTTTCTGTACACATATAAATTATATATATTATTTATTAAAGCCTGGGTAATGTCACACTTGGTCAGGATATTAGTTATGATTACGTTTATTTCTGATTCGTTAGGTTACTTCAACTTTTAAACATATTTTTTTAACCAGTTAAGCAAATTAATAATAAGATCTACACTACATGTAAGGATGTAACCTAAAAATACCAGGAAACATTTAACTCTGTACTATGATCATAGTCGGTAGGAGAATCATCTGGACTCCCGAAGGTTAGGACAAGTTTATCCTCTTGTGACGTCAGTGTCTGTTGGAAAGTTGTCAGGTGGAGGTCAGAGGCTCGGACCTCTGGGAAGTTGCAGTTGTAGTGTTAACACCAGTGACAACACGTTACCCACACACTGCCTACAGTGTATGTATCATTTTACTTACTAGGTGAGTATTGTTAACCTTCCAGCACTTGCACAACACAACTTGTTTCCAAGCTGAGTATGATGATTGTCTACCTTACCTGGCTACATAACCTGTTTAACTTGTTTTCCAGGACACACTGATGGCTGGATACCTCACTTGTGCCTTGTTGCTGGTGGCTTTCTGCTTCTCAGCTGTTCACTCTGGTAGGTAACACAGATCTTGTTCCTACATTACACATTTTAACTATACAAAATACTGTCAATGCAACTTTTGCATAATCTTTATTATTCTGATACTGTCTGATAGATGACAACTTTCAACACGACACTTTCCTCACTACAACACTGTCTAACACACTTAACAACAGTACACTTTCCTCACTACAACACTGTCTAACACACTTAACAACAGTACACTTTCCTCACCACAACACTGTCTAACACACTTAACAACAGTACACTTTCCTCACTACAACACTGTCTAACACACTTAACAACAGTACACTTTCCTCACTACAACACTGTCTAACACACTTAACAACAGTACACTTTCCTCACTACAACACTGTCTAACACACTTAACAACAGTACACTTTCCTCACTACAACACTGTCTAACACACTTAACAACAGTACACTTTCCTCACTACAACACTGTCTAACACACTTAACAACAGTACACTTTCCTCACTACAACACTGTCTAACACACTTAACAACAGTACACTTTCCTCACTACAACACTGTCTAACACACTTAACAACAGTACACTTTCCTCACTACAACACTGTCTAACACACTTAACAACAGTACACTTTCCTCACTACAACACTGTCTAACACACTTAACAACAGTACACTTTCCTCACTACAACACTGTCTAACACACTTAACAACAGTACACTTTCCTCACTACAACACTGTCTAACACACTTAACAACAGTACACTTTCCTCACTACAACACTGTCTAACACACTTAACAACAGTACACTTTCCTCACTACAACACTGTCTAACACACTTAACAACAGTACACTTTCCTCACTACAACACTGTCTAACACACTTAACAACAGTACACTTTCCTCACTACAACACTGTCTAACACACTTAACAACAGTACACTTTCCTCACTACAACACTGTCTAACACACTTAACAACAGTATTCACAAAACACATGTAACATTAGACTCCATGTAACACCTGTAACATTTACACCACATAATATATGTGACTTCAGTAACGACAAAACTCAGGTAACTTTGCAGCCAATGTGACACTTGTAACATGAGTACCTACATAACACTTGTAACATGGTAACAGGCGTAGAATTACGGGGGATATGATCGAGGTGTATAAATGGAAAACAATTAGAAATAAAGGGGATGTAAATAGTGTGCTGAAAATTTCCAGCCTAGACAGGACTCGCAACAATGGTTTCAAGTTGGAAAAATTCAGATTCAGGAAGGATATAGGAAAGTACTGGTTTGGTAATAGAGTTGTGGATGAGTGGAACAAACTCCCGAGTACAGTTATTCAAGCTAAAACGTTGTGTAGTTTTAAAAATAGGTTAGATAAATACATGAGTAGGTGTGAGTTGGACCTGACTAGCTTGTGCAACTAGGTCTGATGCCGTGCTCCTTCCTTAAGTGGAAGTGACCTGACTTCGTGGGTCATTGGGCTAATCCGGGGGGAGGGACATGGACCTGCTTCGCATGGGTCAGTAGGCCTGCTGCAGTGTTCTTTCTTATGTTCTTATGTTAACATTAGTACCAACATAACACTTGTAACATTAGTACCAACATAACACTTGTAACATTAGTACACACATAACACATGTTACATTAGTACCCACATAACACATGTTACATTAGTACCCACATAACACATGTTACATTAGTACCCACATAACACATGTTACACTAGTACCCACATAACACATGTTACATTAGTACCCACATAACACATGTTACACTAGTACCCACACAACACATGTTACATTAGTACCCACATAACACATGTTACATTAGTACCCACATAACACATGTTACATTAGTACCCACATAACACTTGTAACATTAGTACCCACATAACACACGTTACATTAGTACCCACATAACACGTTACATTAGTACCCACATAACACTTGTAACATTAGTACCCACATAACACACGTTACAGTAGTACCCACATAACACGTGTTACATTAGTACCCACATAACATGTTAATTTAGTACCCATATAACACGACTTACATTACTCAAGAAATCGTAATGACACGATTGCAAATAAACCATACCCCCGGCCGGGATTGAACCCGCGGTCATAGAGTCTCAAAACTCCAGCCCGTCGCGTTAGCCACTAGACCAGCTAGCCACAATAAGATTCATCCTACTAGGTATATTTCTACACCATAGGAAGGTTAGCACAGGCACCTCTGTGACCACAAATGCAAGTTTTTACAGACGAATCTCCAGCTAGAGTTCGTCACGGCCACGCTAGCTGGAGATTCGTCTGTAAAAACTTGCATTTGTGGTCACAGAGGTGCCTGTGCTAACCTTCCTATGGTGTAGAAATATACCTAGTTGGATGAATCTTATTGTGGCTAGCTGGTCTAGTGGCTAACGCGACGGGCTGGAGTTTTGAGACTCTATGACCGCGGGTTCAATCCCGGCCGGGGGTATGGTTTACGACTTACATTAATACCCACATAACACTACCCACATAACACATGTTACATTAGTACCAACATAACACATGTTACATTAGTACCCACATAACACATGTTACATTAGAACCCACATAACACATGTTACATTAGTACCCACATAACACATGTTACATTAGTACCCACATAAAAAATGTTACATTAGAACCCACATAACGCATGTTACATTAGTAACCACATAACACATGTTACATTAGAACCCAAATAACACGTGTTACATTAGTACCCACATAACACATGTTACATAAGTACCCACATAACACATGTTACATTAATACCCACATAACACATGTTACATTAGTACCCACATAACACATGTTACATAAGTACCCACATAACACATGTTACATTAGTACCCACATAACACATGTTACATTAGTACCCACATAACACATGTTACATTAGTACCCACATAACACATGTTACATAAGTACCCACATAACACATGTTACATTAGTACCCACATAACACATGTTACATTAGTACCCACATAACACACGTTACATTAGTACCCACATAACACACGTTACATTAGTACCCACATAACACGTGTTACATTAGTACCCACATAACATGTTAATTTAGTACCCATATAACACGAGTTACATTAATACCCACATAACACTACCCACATAACACATGTTACATTAGTACCCACATAACACATGTTACATTAGAACCCACATAACACATGTTACATTAGTAACCACATAACACATGTTACATTAGAACCCACATAACACATGTTACATTAGTACCCACATAACACATGTTACATTAGTACCCACATAACACATGTTACATTAGAACCCACATAACACATGTTACATTAGTAACCACATAACACATGTTACATTAGAACCCACATAAGACATGTTACATTAGTACCCACATAACACATGTTACATAAGTACCCACATAACATATGTTACATTAGTACCCACATAACACATGTTACATTAATACCCACATAACACATGTTACATAAGTACCCACATAACACATGTTACATAAGTACCCACATAACACATGTTACATTAGTACCCACATAACACATGTTACATTAGTACCCACATAACACATGTTACATTAGTACCCACATAACACATGTTACATAAGTACCCACATAACACATGTTACATTAGTACTCACATAACACATGTTACATTAGTACCAACATAACACACGTTACATTAGTACCCACATAACACACGTTACATTAGTACCCACATAACACTTGTAACATTAGTACCCACATAACACACGTTACATTAGTACCCACATAACACGTGTTACATTAGTACCCACATAACATGTTAATTTAGTACCCATATAACACGAGTTACATTAATACCCACATAACACATGTTACATTAGTACCCACATAACACATGTTACATTAGAACCCACATAACACATGTTACATTAGTAACCACATAACACATGTTACATTAGAACCCACATAACACATGTTACATTAGTACCCACATAACACATGTTACATTAGTACCCACATAACACATGTTACATTAGAAC
>NW_027197862.1:37500-53448 GCF_038502225.1 Cherax quadricarinatus
CCTGTTTGCAGATGATGTGAAGTTAATGAGGAGAATTAAATCTGATGAGGACCAGGCAGGACTTCAAAGAGACCTGGACAGACTGGACACCTGGTCCAGCAAATGGCTTCTCGAATTTAATCCTGCCAAATGCAAAGTCATGAAGATAGGGGAAGGGCACAGAAGACCACAGACAGAGTATAGGCTAGGTGGCCAAAGACTGCAAACCTCACTCAAGGAGAAAGATCTTGGGGTGAGTATAACACCGAGCATGTCTCCGGAAGCACACATCAATCAGATAACTGCTGCAGCATATGGGCGCCTGGCAAACCTGAGAACAGCATTCCGATACCTTAGTAAGGAATCATTCAAGACACTGTACACCGTGTATGTCAGGCCCATACTGGAGTATGCAGCACCTGTTTGGAACCCGCACTTGATAAAGCACGTCAAGAAACTAGAGAAAGTACAGAGGTTTGCGACAAGGTTAGTTCCAGAGCTAAGGGGAATGTCCTATGAAGAAAGATTAAGGGAAATCGGCCTGACGACACTGGAGGACAGGAGGGTCAGGGGAGACATGATAACGACATATAAAATACTGCGTGGAATAGACAAGGTGGACAAAGACAGGATGTTCCAGGGAGAGGACACAGAAACAAGAGGCCACAATTGGAAGTTGAAGACACAAATGAGTCAGAGAGATAGTAGGAAGTATTTCTTCAGTCATAGAGTTGTAAGGCAGTGGAATAGCCTAGAAAATGACGTAGTGGAGGCAGGAACCATACACAGTTTTAAGACGAGGTTTGATAAAGCTCATGGAGCGGGGAGAGAGAGGGCCTAGTAGCAACCGGTGAAGAGGCGGGGCCAGGAGCTAGGACTCGACCCCTGCAACCACAAATAGGTGAGTACAAATAGGTGAGTACACACACACACACACACACGCAAACCTCAGAACAGCATTCCGACATCTTAATAAGGAATCGTTCAGGACCCTGTACACCGTATACGTTAGGCCCATATTGGAGTATGCGGCACCAGTTTGGAACCCACACATAGCCAAGCACGTAAAGAAACTAGAGAAAGTGCAAAGGTTTGCAACAAGACTAGTCCCAGAGCTAAGAGGTATGTCCTACGAGGAGAGGTTAAGGGAAATCAACCTGACGACACTGGAGGACAGGAGAGATAGGGGGGACATGATAACGACATACAAAATACTGAGAGGAATTGACAAGGTGGACAAAGACAGGATGTTCCAGAGATTGGACACAGTAACAAGGGGACACAGTTGGAAGCTGAAGACACAGATGAATCACAGGGATGTTAGGAAGTATTTCTTCAGCCACAGAGTAGTCAGTAAGTGGAATAGTTTGGGAAGCGATGTAGTGGAGGCAGGATCCATACATAGCTTTAAGCAGAGGTATGATAAAGCTCACGGCTCAGGGAGAGTGACCTAGTAGCGATCAGTGAAGAGGCGGGGCCAGGAGCTCGGACTCGACCCTCGCAACCTCAACTAGGTGACTAGGTGAGTACACACACACACACACACACACACACACACACACACACACACACACACACACACACACACACACACACACACACACACACACACACACACACACAAACACACAAGGTCATGGAGAAGATCATCAGGAGGAGAGTGGTGGGGCACCTGGAAAGAAACAAGTGTATAATTGACAACCAGCACGGTTTCAGGGAAGAAAAAATTCTGTGTCACAAACCTATTGGAGTTTCATGACAAGGTGACAGAAGTAAGACAAGAGAGATAGGGGTGGATCGAATGCATATTTTTGGACTGCAAGAAGGCCTTCGACACAGTTCCTCACAAGAGGTTACTGCAAAAGCTAGAGGACCAGGCACACATAACAGGAAAGGCACTGCAATGGATCAGAGAATATCTGACAGGGAGGCAACAACGAGTCATGGTACGCGACGAGGTGTCAGAGTGGGCGCCTGTGACAAGCGGGGTTCCACAGGGGTCAGTCCTAGGACCTGTGCTGTTCTTGGTATATGTGAACGACATAACGGAAGGGATAGACTCAGAAGTGTCCTTGTTTGCAGATGATGTGAAGTTAATAAGAAGAATCAAATCGGACGAGGATCAGGCAGGACTACAAAGAGACCTGGACAGGCTACAAGCCTGGTCCAGCAACTGGCTCCTTGAATTTAACCCTGCCAAATGCAAAGTCATAAAGATTGGGGAAGGGCAAAGAAGACTGCAGACACAATATAGTTTAGATGGCCAAAGACTGCAAACCTCACTCAAGGAAAAAGATCTGGGGGTGAGTATAACACCGAGCATATCTCCTGAGGCGCACATCAATCAGATAACTGCTGCAGCATACGGGCGCCTGGCAAACCTACGGATAGCGTTCCGATACCTCAGTAAGGATTCGTTTAAGACTCTGTATACCATGTACGTCAGGCCCATACTGTAGTATGCAGCACCAGTTTGGAATCCACACCTAGTCAAGCACGTCAAGAAATTAGAGAAAGTGCAAAGGTTTGCAACAAGACTAGTCCCAGAGCTACGGGGATTGTCCTATGAAGAAAGGTTGAGGGAAATCGGTCTGACGACACTGGAGGAGAGGAGGGTCAGGGGAGACATGATAACGACATATAAAATACTGCGCGGACTAGACGAGGTGGACAAAGACGGGATGTTCCAGAGAAGGGACACAGACACAAGAGGTCACAATTGGAAGTTGAAGACTCAGATGAATCAAAGGGATGTTAGGAAGTATTTCTTCAGTCATAGAGTAGTCAGGCCATGGAATAGCCTAGAAAGTGATGTAGTGGAGGCAGGAACCATACATAGTTTTAAGGCGAGGTATGATAGAGCTCATGGGGCAGGGAGAGAGAGAACCTAGTAGCAATCAGCGAAGAGGCGGGGCCAGGAGCTGTGCCTCGACCCCTGCAACCACAAAAAGGTGACTACAAATAGGTGAGTACACACATACAACAGGCCTAGTGTCTAATCGACATGTGCCTTGGACAAATTGGTAACTAACATTACCCATATAATACCTATAGTGTGGAGATTATTATTTTTCCAACCTGGGGACACAGATGTTCCTTGAGGCAGGTGTTTCCTGGGGCAGATATTCCCCGGGGCAGATGTTCCCTGGGGCAGATTGTTCCCTTGGGCAGATGTTCCCTGGGGCAGATGTTTCCTGGGGCAGATATTCCCTGGGGCAGATGTTCTCTGGGGCAAATGTTCCCAGGGGCAGATGTTCCCTAAGGCAAATGTTCACTGGGGCAGACGTTCCCTGGGGCAAATGTTCCATGGGGCAGATGTTCCCTAGAACAGATGTTCCCTGGGGCACAAGTTCTTTGGGGCAGATGTTCCCTTGGGCAGATATTCCCAGGGGCAAATGTTCCCTTGGGCATATGTTCCCTGGGACAAATGTTCCTTGGGGCAGATGTTCCCTGGGGCAGATGTTCCTTGGGCAGATGTTCCCTTGGGCAGATGTTCCCTGCGGCAGATGTTCCCTTGGGTAGATTCTCCCTGGGGCTGATGTTCCCTGGGGCAGATGTTCCCTGGGGCAGATGTTCCCTGGGGCAGATGTTCCCTGGGGCAGATGCTCCCTGGGGCAGATGTTCCCTGGTGCAGATGATCCCTGGGGCAGATGTTCCCTGGGGCAGATGTTCCCTGCGGCAGATGTTCCCTGGGGCAGATGTTCCCTGGGCCAGATGTTCCCTGGGGCAGATGTTCCCAGGGGCAAATGTTCCGTTGAGCAGATGTTCCATGGGACAGATGTTCCTGGGGCAGTTGTTCCCTGGAGCAGATATTCCCTGGGGCAGATGTTGGCTGGGGCAGATGTTCCCTGGGGCAGAAGTTCCCTTTGGCAGATGTTCCCTGGGGCAGATGCTCAATGGGGCAGATGTTCCCTGGGGCAGATGTTCTCTGGGGCAAATGTTCCCTGGGGCAGATGATCCCTGCGGCAGATGTTCCCTGCGGCAGATGTTCCCTGGGGTAGATGCTCCCTGAGGCTGATGTTCCCTGGGGCAGATGTTCCCTGGGGCAGATGTTCCCTGGGCCAGATGTTCCCTGGGGCAGATGTTCCCAGGGGCAAATGTTCCGTTGAGCAGATGTTCCATGGGACAGATGTTCCCTGGGGCAGTTGTTCCCTGGAGCAGATATTCCCTGGGGCAGATGTTGGCTGGGGCAGATGTTCCCTGGGGCAGAAGTTCCCTGGGGCAGATGTTCCCTGGGGCAGATGCTCAATGGGGCAGATGTTCCCTGGGGCAGATATTCCCTGGGGTAAATGTTCCCTGGGGCAGACGTTCCCTGGGGCAGATGTTCCCTGGGGCAGATGTTCCCTGGGGCAGATGTTCCCTGGGGCAGATGCTCCCTTGGGCAGATGTTCCCTATGACTGATGTTCCCTGGGGCAGATGTTCCATGGGGCAGATATTCCCTGGGGCAGATGTTCCCTGGGGCAGATGTTCCCTGGGGCAGATGTTCCCTTGGGTAGATGTTCCTTGTTGCAGATGTTCCCTGGGGCATATGTTCCCTGGGGCAGATGTTCCCTGGGGAAGATGTTCCCTGGGGCAGTTACTCCTTGGGGCAGATGTTCCCTGGGGCAAATGTTCCCTGGGGCAGATGTTTACTGGGGCAGATGTTCCCTTGGCAGATGTTCCTTGTTGCAGATGTTCCCTGGGGCAGATGTTCCCTGGTGCAGATGTTCCCTGCGTCAAATGTTCCCTGGGGCAGATGTTCCATGGGGCAGATGTTCCCTGGTGCAGATATTCCCTGCGTCAAATGTTCCCTGGGGCAGATGTTCCCTGGGGCAGGTGTTCCCTGTGGCAGATGTTCACAGATGTTCCATGGGGCAGATGCTCCCTGGGGCAGATGTTCCCTTTCGCAGATGCTCGCTGGGGCAGATGTTCCCTGGGGCAGATGTTCCCTGGGGCAGATGCTCCCTGGGGCAGATGCTCCCTGGGGCAGATGTTCCCTGGGGCAGATGTTCACTTGGGCAAATGTTCCCTGGGGCAGATGTTCTATGGGGCAGATGTTCCATTGGACAGATGTTCCTTGTTGCAGATGTTCCCTGGGGCAGATGTTCCCTGGTGCAGATGTTCCCTGGGGAAGATGTTCCCTGGGGCAGATGTTCCCTGGGGCAGATGTTCCCTGGGGCAGATGTTCACTGGGGCAGATGTTCCCTTGGGATATGTTCCTTGTTTCAGATGTTCCCTGGGGCAGATGTTCCCTGGTGCAGATGTTCCCTGGTGCAGATGTTCCCTGGGGAACATGTTCCCTGCGGCAGATGTTCCCTGGGGCAGATGCTCCATTGTTCAGATGTTCCCTGGGGCAGATGTTCCCTGGGGCAGATGATTCCTGGGGCAGATTTTCCTTGGGGCAGATGCTCCCTGGGGGAAATGTTCTCTAGGGCAGATGTTCCCTGGGGAAAATGTTCCCTGGGGCAAACGTTCCCTGGGGCAGATGTTCCCTGGGCCAAATGTTCCCTTGGGCAAATTTTCCCTGGGGCAAATGTTCCCTGGGGCAAACGTTCCCTGGGGCAGATGTTCCCTGGGGCAAATGTTCCCTGGGGCAGATGATTCCTGGGGCAAATGTTCCCTGGGGCATATGTTACCTGGAGCAGATGTTCCCTGGGGCAGATGTTCTTTGGGGCAGATGATCCCTTGGGCAGATATTCCATGGGGCAAATGTTCCCTGGGGCAGATATTCCCTGGGGCAGATGCTCCCTGGGGCAGATGTTCCCTGGGGCAGATGTTCCCTGGGGCACACGTTCCCTGTGCCAAATGTTCCCTGGGGCAGATGTTCCCAGAGGCAAATGTTCCGATGAGCAGATGTTCCCTGGGACAGATGTTCCCTTGGGCAGTTGGTCCCTTTAGCAGATTTTCCCCTGGGGCAGATGTTCCCTACGGCAGATATTCCATGGGACAGAAGTTCCCTGGGGCAGATGCTCAATGGGGCAGATGCTCAATGGGGCAGATGTTCCCTGGGGCAGATGTTCCCTGAGGCAGATGTTCCCTGGGGCAGATGTTCCCTGTGGCAGATGTTCCCTGGGGCAGATGGTCCCAGGGGCAGATGTTCCCTGGGGCAGATGCTCCCTTGGGCATATGTTTCCTGGGGCAGACGTTCCCTGAAGCAGATGTTCCCTGGGGCAGATGTTCCCTGGACAGATGTTCCCTGGGGCAGTTGCTTCCTGGAGCAGATGTTCCCTTGGGCAAATGTTCCGAGGGGTAAATGTTCCCTGGGGCAGATGTTCCCTGGGGCAGATGTTCCCTGGGGCAGATGTTCCCTGGGGCAGATGCTCAATGGGGCAGATGCTCCCTTGGGCAGATGTTTCCTGGGGCAGATGTTCCCTGGGCAGATGTTCCCTGGGGCAGATGCTCCCCGGGGCAGATGTTCCCTGGGGCAGATGTTCCCTGGGGCAGATGTTCCCTGAGGCAGATGCTCCCTGGGGCAGATGCTCCCTGGGGCAGATGTTCCCTGTGGCAGATGCTCCCTGGGGCAGTTGCTCCCTGGGTCAGATACTCCCTTGGGCAGATGTTCCCTGGGGCAGATGTTCCCTGGGGGAAATATTCTCTGGGGCAAATGTTCCCTTGGGCAGATGTTCCCTTGGGCAGATGTTCCCTGGGGCAGATGTTCCCTTGGGCAGATGTTCCCTGGGGCAGATGTTCCCTGGGGCAGATGCTCCTTGGGGCAGATGTTCCCTGGGGCAGTTGTTCCCTGGGGCAGCAGTTCCCTGGGGCAGATGCTCAATGGGGCAGATGCTCCCTGGGTTAGATGTTCCCTGGGACAGATGTTCCCTGGGGCAGATGTTCCCTGGGGCAGATGCTCCCTGGGGCAGATGGTCCCTGGGCAGATGATCCCTGGGGCAGATGCTCCATAGGGCAGATGCTCCTTGTTGCAGATGTTCCCTGGGGCAGATGCTCCCTGGGTTAGATGTTCCCTGGGACAGATGTTCCCTGGGGCAGATATTCCCTGGGGCAGATGCACCCTGGGGCAGATGGTCCCTTGGGCAGAAGTTCCCTGGGGCAGATGTTCCCAGGGTCAGATGTTCCATTTGGCAGATGCTACTTGTTGCGGATGTTCCCTGGGGCAGATGTTCCCTGGTGCAGATGTTCCCTGGTGCAGATGTTCCCTGGGGAAGATGTTCCCTGGGGCAGATGTTCCCTGGGGCAGATATTCCTTGGGGCAGATGTTCCCTGGGGCAGATGTTCCCTGGGGCAGATTATCAGTGGGGCAGATGTTCCCTTGGGCATATGTTCCTTGTTACAGATGTTCCCTGGGGCAGATGTTCCCTGGTGCAGATGTTCTCTGGGGAAGATGTTCCCTGGGGCAAATGTTCCCTGTGGCAGATGTTCCCTGCGGCAGATGTTCCCTGCGGCAGATGTTCGCAGATGTTTCCTGTGGCAGATGCTCCCTGGGGCAGATGTTCCCTGTGGCAGATGTTCCCTGGGGAAGATGTTTCCTGGTGCAGATGTTCCCTGGGGAAGATGTTCCCTGGGGCAGATGCTCCCTGGGGCAGATGTTCCCTGTGGCAGATGTTCCCTAGGGCAAATGTTTCCTGGGGCAGATGTTCCCTGGTGCAGATGTTCCCTGGGGAAGATGTTCCCTGGGGCAGATGTTCCCTGGGGCAGATGTTCCCTGGGGCAAATATTCCCTGTGGCAGATGTTCCCTGCGGCAGATGTTCGCAGATGTTCCCTGTGGCAGATGCTCTCTGGGGCAGATGTTCCCTGTGGCAGATGTTCCCTGGGGAAGATGTTTCCTGGTGCAGATGTTCCCTGGGGAAGATGTTCCCTGGGGCAGATGCTCCCTGGGGCAGATGTTCCCTGTGGCAGATGTTCCCTAGGGCAAATGTTTCCTGGGGCAGATGTTCCCTGGTGCAGATGTTCCCTGGGGAAGATGCTCCCTGGGGCAGATGTTCCCTGGGGCAGATGTTCCCTGGGGCAAATGTTCCTTGTGGCAGATGTTCCCTGTGGCAGATGTTCGCAGATGTTCCCTGTGGCAGATGCTCTCTGGGGCAGATGTTCCCTGGCGCAGATGCTCGCTGGGGCAGATTTTCCCTGGGGCAGATGTTCCCGGGGTCAGATGTTCCATGGGGCAGATGCTCCCTGGGGCAGATGTTCCCTGTGGCAGATGTTTCTTGGGGCAAATGTTCCTTGGGGCAGATGTTCCCGATGGCAGATGTTCCTTGGGGCAGATGGTTCCTGGGGCAGATGTTCCCTGGGCAGATGTTCCCTTGGGCAGATGTTCCCTGGGCAGATGTTCCCTGGGCAGATGTTCCCTGTGCAGATGTTCTCTTGGGCAGATGTTCCCTGGGGCAGATGTTCCCTGGGGCAGATGTTCCCTGGGGCAGATGTTCCCTGCGGCAGATGTTCCCTTGGGCAGATGTTCCTTGTTGCAGATGTTCCCTGAGGCAGATATTCCCTGGGGCAGATGCTCCCTGTAAAACGGCTATGATCTCTCACCGGGAAGAGTTCATAGCTCAGCTTCACGTGTTCATTACTTCGCAAAATTGCAAACTGAACATAGATCAGATACGAATGTCTGTACAGCTTCATGAGACCATTCACTTCCTTACGAGTCTGTGTTCGGTGTGTTAGCCTGTGGGAGCTTTAGCTTTCCCGAACTTCGCTGTAAACTATATCGTGTTTCTTCGCATTTATTTTTGTTTTTGTATTATTTGTATAAATAAGCCTACGGAAATTAGTGATAAAAAAAAATTGGTAGGGAAAAATTCGTTAGGCACTCCCACAGATCGGCACTCGAGCAACCTTCTGGAACGAATGAAGTTCCAGTAGCGAGGTTCCAGTATAATTAGCCTCGAAGTTGATAATTTAGTTAGGAGCATTAGTTCCTCCAGGACACTTCTGAAACTGAAGTAAACAGTAAGCCTCTTCAGTCAAGACATCGTTTTCGGCCTCAGTGATGTCAACAGCATCACAGGCTACAGTTAAATGAGCCAGATAGGTGCTGTTCCGCCATCTTACAGTACTGCAATACCTACGTCAATGTTAGAAGATTACGACTGAGCATGTCGAGGTGGTCATAAGTGGACCATCGCCCACAACTACCTAATATTTCGCTCACGACCCATTTGTAGTATTATTTTTATTATTATTGTTTTCCAGCCATACCCAAAATCCCACATATTACTAGTTCTCACATGAAACATTAAACATTATTACTCACATAACTAATATAACATTGGTACCAACATAAAATATAAAACATTGATACCCACTTAGCACATGTATTATTAGCTCACTCATAACATTGTAACATTTTAACCACATAACATCTAACACTTGTACCCACATAATATGTATAGTATTATTAGCTTTTACATAAAATATTATCACACATTACACATGTAACAGTAGTTAACTCATAAATTGTGTAACATTAGTACTGACACAACACAGGTATCCACAGAGCATATAAGTACAACTTGGGTAGCTTGTGATAATTCTGTCTCCCACAGAAAGACTGAGGAGGGCGAGTCCCACTAAACCAATCTATGGCATCGCTGGTGGAGTAGACGCCTCGCATCCCAGCTCGGTAATATTGTCTTCCATTTTTTTAAGTTACCCTTGAATACAAACCTTCCTTTCTATATGGCTAACTTATTATGCTGGTTTAAATGTTACCCACTACTTAACTAATCTTGTTAATATATATATATATATATATATATATATATATATATATATATATATATATATATATATATATATATATGTATATATATATATTGATATATATATATATATTATTAACATACTGGCCGATTCCCACCAAGGCAGGGTGGCCCGAAAAAGAAAAACTTTCACCATCATTCACTCCATCACTGTCTTGCCAGAAGGGTGCTTTACACTACAGTTTTTATACTGCAACATTAACACCCCTCCTTCAGAGTGCAGGCACTGTACTTCCCATCTCCAGGACTCAAGTCCGGCCTGACGGTTTCCCTGAACCCCTTCATAAATGTTACTTTGCTCACACTCCAACAGCACGTCAAGTATTAAAAACCATTTGTGTCCATTCACTCCTATCAAACACGCTCACGCATGCCTGCTGGAAGTCCAAACCCCTCGCACACAAAACCTCCTTTACCCCCTCCTTCCAACCTTTCCTAGGCCGACCATTACCCCGACTTCCTTCCACTATAGACTGAAACACTCTTGAAGTCATTCTGTTTTGCTCCATTCTCTCTACATGTCTGAACCACCTCAACAACCCTTCCTCAGCCCTCTGGACAACAGTTTTGGTAATCCCGCACCTCCTAACTTCCAAACTTCGAATTCTCTGCATTATATTCACACCACACATTGCCCTCAGACATGACATCTCCACTGCCTCCAGCCTTCTCCTCACTGCAACATTCATCACCCATGCTTCACACCCATATAAGAGCGTTGGTAAAACTATACTCTCATACATTTCCCTCTTTGCCTCCAAGGACAAAGTTCTTTGTCTCCACAGACTCCTAAGTATACCGCTCACCCTTTTCCCCTCATCAATTCTATGATTCACCTCATCTTTCATAGACCCATCCGCTGACATGTCCACTCCCAAATATCTGAATACATTCACCTCCTCCATACTCTCTCCCTCCAATCTGATATCCAATCTTTCATCACCTAATCTTTTTGTTATCCTCATAACCTTACTCTTTCCTGTATTCACTTTTAATTTTCTTCTTTTGCATACCCTACCAAATTCATCCACCAACCTCTGCAACTTCTCTTCAGAATCTCCCAAGAGCACAGTGTCATCAGCAAAGAGCAACTGTGACAACTCCCATTTTATGTGTGATTCTTTATCTTTTAACTCCACGCCTCTTGCCTAGACCCTCGCATTTACTTCTCTTACAACCCCATCTATAAATATATTAAACAACCACGGTGACATCACACATCCTTGTCTAAGGCCTACTTTTACTGGGAAATAATCTCCCTCTTTCCTACATACTCTAACTTGAGACTCAATATCCACGTAAAAACTCTTCACTGCTTTCAGTAACCTACCTCCTATACCATACACCTCCAACATCTACCACATTGCCCCCCTATCCACCCTGTCATACGCCTTTTCCAAATCCATAAATGCAACAAAAACCTCTTTAGCCTTATCTAAATACTGTTCACTTATATGTTTCACGGTAAACACCTGGCCCATACACCCCCCCTACCTTTCCTAAAGCCTCCTTGTTCATCTGCTATCCTATTCTCCGTCTTACTCTTAATTCTTTCAATAATAACTCTACCATACGCTTTACCAGGTATACTCAACAGACTTATCCCCCTTTAATTTTTGCACTCTCTTTTGTCCCCTTTGCCTTTATACAAAGAAACTAAGCATGCTCTCTGTCAATTCCTAGGCACCTTACCCTCTTCCATACACCTATTAAACAATAGCAACAACCACTCCAAAACAATATCCCCACCTGCTTTTAACATTTCTATCTTTATCCCATCAATCTCAGCTGCCTCACCCCCTTTCATTTTACCTACTGCCTCACGAACTTCCCCCACACTCACAACAGGCTCTTCCTCACTCCTACAAGATGTTATTCCTCCTTGCCCTATACATGAAATCACAGCTTCCCTATCTTCATCAACATTTAACAATTCCTCAAAATATTCCCTCCATCTGTTTATTTTCCTATGCTAAATCAAAGTCGAGAATAACGTCCATTATTGGGCCCCTCCTTAAACAAGATGGGTCCTACACAGATGACAGCAAGGAAATGAGTGAGCTATTCAAGTCCCAATATGAGTCAGTTTTTAGCAAGCCGCTAACCAGACTGAGAGTTGAAAATCAAAATTAATTTTTTTATGAGAGAGCCACAGAATTTGGTTAACACAAGCCTATCTGATGTTATCCTGACGCCAAATGACTTCGAACAGGCGATAAATGACATGCCTATGCACTCTGCCCCAAGGCCAGACTCATGGAACTCCGTGTTCATCAAGAGCTGCAAGAAGCCCCTATCACGAGCTTTTACCATCCTATGGAGAGGGACCCTGGACATTGGGGTCGTCCCACAGCTACTAAAAACAACAGACGTAGCCCCACTCCACAAAGAGGGCAGTAAAGCAATAGCAAAGAACTACAGACCGATAGCACTAACATCCCATATCATAAAAATCTTTGAAAGGGTCCTAAGAAGCAAGATCGCCACCCATCTAGAAACCCATCAGTTACACAACCCATGGCAACATGGGTTTCGAGCAGGTCGCTCATGTCTGTCTCAACTACTGGATCACTACGACAAGGTCCTAGATGCACTAGAAGAAAAAAAGAATGCAGATGTAATATATACAGACTTTGCAAAAGCCTTCGACAAGTGTGACCATGGCGTAATAGCGCACAAAATGCGAGCTAAAGGAATAAAAGGAAAAGTTGGTAGATGGATCTATAATTTCCTCACAAACAGAACACAAAGAGTAGTAGTCAACAGAGTAAAGTCTGAGGCAGCTACGGTGAAAAGCTCTGTTCCACAATGCACAGTACTCACTCCCATCTTGTTTCTCATCCTCATATCTGACATAGACAAGGATGTCAGCCACAGCACCGTGTCTTCCTTTGCAGATGACACCCGAATCTGCATGAGAGTGTCTTCCATTGCAGACACTGCAAGGCTCCAGGCAGACATCAACCAAATCTTTCAATGGGCTGCAGAAAACAATATGAAGTTCAACGATGACAAATTTCAATTACTCCGATATGGCAAACACGAATAAATTAAAACTTCATCAGAGTACAAAACAAATTCCGGCTACAAAATAGAGCGAAAAACCAACGTCAAAGACCTGGGAGTGATCATGTCGGAGGATCTCACCTTCAAGGACCATAACATTATATCAGTCGCAGCTGCTAGAAAAATGACAGGATGGATAATGAGAACCTTCAAAACTAGGGATGCCAAGCCCATAATGACACTCTTCAGGTCGCTTGTTCTATCTAGGCTGGAATATTGCTGCACACTAACAGCACCTTTCAAGGCAGGTGAAATTGCTGACCTAGAAATTGTACAGAGAAGCTTCACAGCGCGCATAACGGAGATAAAACACCTCAATTACTGGGAGCGCTTAAAGTTCCTGAACCTGTATTCCCTGGAATGCAGGCGGGAGAGATATATGATTATATACACCTGAAAAATCGTAGAGGGACTAGTACCGAACTTGGACCCGAAAATCACTCACAACGAAAGCAAAAGACTTGGCAGATGATGCAACATCCCCCCAATGAAAAGCAGGGGTGTCACTAGCACTTTAAGAGACAATACAATAAGTGTCAGGGGCCCGAGACTGTTCAACTGCCTTCCATCATACATAAGGGGGATTACCAACAGACCCCTGGCAGTCTTCAAGATGGCACTGGACAAGCACCTTAAGTCGGTACCTGACCAGCCGGGCTGTGGCTCGTACGTTGGATTGTGTGCAGTCAGCAGTAACAGCCTGGTTGATCAGGCTCTGATCCACCAGGAGGCCTGGTCACAGACCGGGCCGCCGGGGCGTTGACCCCCGGAACTCTCTCCAGGTAAACTCCAGGTAATACCTCTAACTCTCCGTTTAATAACTCTCCTCTCCTATTTTTAACTGACAAATTCATTTGTTCTCTAGGCTTCCTTAACTTGATAATCTCACTCCAAAACTTTTTCTTATTTTCAACAAAATTTGTTGATAACATCTCACCCACTCTCTCATTTGCTCTATTTTTACATTGCTTTACCACTCTCTTAACCTCTCTCTTTTTCTCCATATACTCTTCCCTCCTTGCATCACTTCTACTTTGTAAAAACTTCTCATATGCTAAATTTTTCTCCCTTACTACTCTCTTTACATCATCATTCCACCAATCGCTCCTCTTCCCTCCCGCACCCACTTTCCTGTAACCACAAACTTCTGCTGAACACTCTAACACTACATTTTTAAACCTACCCCATACCTCTTCAACCCCATTGCCTATGCTCTCATTAGCATATGAAGTTCAACGATGACAAATTTCAATTACTCCGATATGGCAAACACGAATAAATTAAAACTTCATCAGAGTACAAAACAAATTCCGGCTACAAAATAGAGCGAAAAACCAACGTCAAAGACCTGGGAGTGATCATCTATCCTCCAATAGCTGTTTATATCTTACCCTAACTGCCTCCTCTTTTAGTTTATAAACCTTCACCTCTCTCTTCCCTGATACTTCTATTCTCCTTGTATCCCATCTACATTTTGCTCTCAGTGAAGCTACAACTAGAAAGTGATCTGATATATCTGTGGCCCCTCTATAAACATGTACATCCTGAAGTCTACTCAACAGTCTTTTATCTACCAATACATAATCCAACAAACTACTGTCATTTCGCCCTACATCATATCTTGTATACTTATTTATCCTCTTTTTCTTAAAATATGTATTACCTATAACTAAACCCCTTTCTATACAAAGTTCAATCAAAGGGCTCCCATTATCATTTACACCTGGCACCCCAAATTTACCTACCACACCCTCTCTAAAAGTTTCTCCTACTTTAGCATCCAGGTCCCCTACCACAATTACTCTCTCACTTGGTTCAAAGGCTCCTATACATTCACTTAACATCTCCCAAAATCTCTCTCTCTCCTCTACATTCCTCTCTTCTCCAGGTGCATACACGTTTATTATGACCCACTTTTCGCATCCAACCTTTACTTTAATCCACATAATCCTTGAATTTACACATTCATATTCTCTTTTCTCCTTCCATAACTGATCCTTCAACATTATTGCTACCCCTTCCTTAGCTCTAACTCTCTCAGATACTCCAGATTTAATCCCATTTATTTCCCCCCAGCGAAACTCCCCTACCCCCTTCAGCTTTGTTTCGCTTAGGGCCAGGACATCCAACTTCTTTTCATTCATAACATCAGCAATCATCTGTTTCTTGTCATCCTTACTACATCCACGCACATTCAAGCATCCCAGTTTTATAAAGTTTTTCTTCTTCTCTTTTTTAGTAAATGTCTACAGGAGAAGGGGTTACTAGCCCATTGCTCCCGGCATTTTAGTCGCCTCATACGACACGCATGGCTTACGGAGGAAAGATTCTTTTCCACTTCCCCATGGACAATAGAAGAAATAAAGAAGAACAAGAGCTATTTAGAAAAAAAAGAAAAACCTAGATGTATGTATATATATATATATGCATGTGCGTGTCTGTGAAGTGTGACCAAAGTGTAAGTAGGAGTAGCAAGATATCCCTGTTATCTAGCATGTTTATGAGACAGAAAAAGAACCTGCAATCCTACCATCATGTAAAACAGTCACAGGTTTCTGTTTCACAGTCATCTGGCAGGACGGTAGTACTTCCCTGGGTGGTTGCTGTCTACCAGCCTACTACCTACCTACCTGGTTTTGGCCGATTTCAGTTTTGGCCAATGGCTCTGGAACGGATTAAACCCGAAAACCGAAGGTCCACTGTATATATATATATATATATATATATATATATATATATATATATATATATATATATATATATATATATATATATATATATATATATATATATATATATATATATATATATATGCAAAACAACCACTCTGAAAGAATAGAGAAATTCCAAGCGCTTTCGTGACTACTCACGAAAGCGCTTGGAATTTCTCTATTCTTTCAGAGTGGTTGTTTTGCATATTTTGAAATCACCTGTTTACTGTGATCTTATTGCATATATATATATATATATATGTATATATATATATATATGTATATATATATATATGTATATATATATATATATTTTTTTTATTATCACACCGGCCGATTCCCACCAAGGCAGGGTGGCCCGAAAAAGAAAAACTTTCACCATCATTCACTCCATCACTGTCTTGCCAGAAGGGTGCTTTACACTACAGTTTTTAAACTGCAACATTAACACCCCTCCTTCAGAGTGCAGGCACTGTACTTCCCATCTCCAGGACT
>NW_027197863.1:0-53441 GCF_038502225.1 Cherax quadricarinatus
AAACATAACTAAAATTATCTATGAAACATTAAGGGGACGAATTATATTAAGGGAAAATAATTATACAATTTATCGAGGGAATACAATGATATAATTACATAAAGGGAATACAGTGATATAGTTATATTAAGGGAATACGATGATACAATGCTTTCAGACTAAAGTGTAACTGTGGTGTCCACTAATTAAAACTTAATAATTGTTGCCAAAGATAATTCTGACATTGATGAAAAATAGGTTATCCACAGTAATGTAATTACAGTCTATAAAAAAGTACTATTTTATGTATGGCAGTGTTTGTAATTTTAATACGTGAACCAAGATAGGCGGAATTTTTGTTAATGAATGAGAGAAACGGGTGAATCTACAGTACATGAAATTGAAAGGAAAAAAAATATGAGAAGTTTGACCAAATGGACATCTGAAAATTTAAGAATATGAGGCAACAGTTTCTTAACTGAAAATACGATACATCGTTAGAGGTAACTAAACTTGTCTAAATACGCCGGTTTAGCTTATCTGGCACGACATATATGCAATAAGATCACAGTATACAGGTGATATCGCAAGATGCAGGAACTGCCACGGTGAAAAGTAAAGTGAACTTTCAAGCACTTTCTTGATTTCTCACATTGTCAAAGAACTATGAAAATAAAAGAATAGCAGAAGGTTAAACTTTAGGGTTAAACTTTAGCGAGATTAAACTTTAGGGCAAACATACAAACCCGAACGTTTTTTAATGATGCGGGTGAGGTGGTCCAGGACCTGTCAGACATAACTTATATTCTACCCAAGGTTTAAGATTTTAACTTGTCAAATATATCTTAAAATGTTCCCAAATTTTACTAATTATAAATGGGTCTAATTTTATAATCCTAAACTAATATTCCTATTAATTTGAAAGTTATTTTTAAGAAACTTGATTCTATTTTATTTCTCTCAACATTGGTCTGTTGGTACAACTTTTTGGGCCTTTTGAAAGTCAATTAGATGGTTAAAATCACTCAAATGAATAAACAATGCATTAGACTCTTGTCTAATTCTAATGCTATATTTATCTTGTAATCTTATTTTGACCTTAATATTAAATTTGATCTTAATAAACTTTATCACATTGCTTATGGGGATTCTTATAGACACAGCCGACAGCCTTTTTTGAGTGGAATTTTTAATCAAAAGTTTTTTATTATTGTATCAAGATTTTTAAATACAACTTTAATTTTAAAATTCGTAAGTAGAGAAGGTATATTTCAGGGTAATGGAGAACCAACATATTTTTAGTTGAATTAGGTTGTTTGTCTTTTTTCGAATTGTAAAAGGTATTTCTACGATTTTAAAAGATTTATTAGTAAAGTGAAGAACAAAAAGGCGAAAGACCGTGATTGGAACAATAGACAAATAACCCACTACTATTACTACTACAATATCAGTTTTACCTCAGCCACTACTACTACTACTACTACTACTACTACTACTACTACTACTACTACTACTACTACTACTACTACCACTACTACAACTACTCTTCCCACCTCTCTTGTCGCGTCTCCGCCAGCTTGACTATACAGTATAGTGGCTTATACTCTCCTTTCTGTAAAGGTCACTTTGTAAATAGTCCAAGTCGGACCGAAACGTCGTCGTAAGCTAGTCTCTCCTATGTGCGGGTTATTTGTATATCAATTAAATGTTTTGGGTATTTTAGATCATTGAAGATTTTTTGATCTATGAACTCTGGACTGTAAATACGCAAAGCTCTCAAAAATGTTGATGATAACACAGACAGTTCAACTTTATCATGATGTGAAAAATTAGTTCCTTGATAATGTGAAATATCATGAAAGCTCTTGGAAGTTCATTATTTTTTCACGGTGGTTGTCCCGCACGCGCACGCACGCACGCACGCGCACGCACGCACGCACGCGCACGCACGCACGCACGCGCACGCACGCACGCACGCGCACGCACGCACGCACGCACACACACACACACACACACACACACACACACACACACACACACACACACACACACACACACACACACACACACACACACACACACACACATTATGTGTGTGTGTGTGTGGTGTCGGATAAGACAATAAGGCTCAAGTTTGTGAACGATATTTTCAGTATAAAAATTCAATATATAGTGACCAGAGATTTCCAATATCATTTTTAATCAGAAGAATTCACAAACATGTCTTGATTTTTTAGTCCTCATGGAACTGTGTGATGGTTTTAACTGTTTCTCTCTGGAAAATTCTCTCCTTAAATAGGCTTTCGGCCTAAGGATGGTTCCTCACTAGGAAAACCTCTTAAAGCCGAGTGGTTTATCTCCATTGTCCCCTCTTCGTCAGGCACCTTTGCTATGTGGACTCCATTCTCATTATAACTCCGAGAGGGTTTGACGTCCCTGTACTCCAAAACAAGTTCACCCAGGTCGAGTCCTCCATTCAATTCTCACTCAAACAGGAGATGGACGGCATTCACCAGCTCCTTGATGCTCTCAGTCAAATCAAACCAAGTCTACGCTGTAACATCCTCCATGAACCCACCAACTCGATCTGCGCCACTTTCACGCCATGACACCAAGACTGAATATAGCGTCGTCAGAGGCTTTTCCCTGCGTGCTCTCCGTAACTCCATGAAAAATGTTCTTTCCTGGAAAAAGTCTTTTCTAAACTACACTACCCTCGTCATTTATGCAGAGATTGTAGAAGCTGTGTATATAAGATCATCAGCTCAACTAGACGAGACACCAAGAAAAGAAGATACATAGTCCTCCCTAACATTTCTCTTGCCAGACATGTCTCCAGTATTGTCTCCAGCACCAAATTCCAAGTACCCACCACGGGAAGGAAAATCAGAAGAGAAGTCACAGTTAAATAGGTCACAGAACTAATTTGATCAATGTATGAATATAAGCAAGAACAGGTAAGGTTAAGTTAGATTAGTATACATTAGGTTAGAAGAGTTTACGTAATAACGGTAGAATTACCGATAGTATGTTAGGTAAAAAGACACGTGTGCAATTTCTGTGACATTTTATTGTGGCAACGTGTCGCTCTCCAGGAGTTTGACGAAGCTTGACGAAGCTCCTGAAACAATGTCACATTGTTTCAGACTGTGGAGCAGGACTCTTCTCCAGGCTGAGGGGCTGACAACATCAAATCTGTGTCTTCGAGGGTGATGGACTGATTACATCGTCTTCACATCTCTACTGCTCCTGCCTACTTTCTGTACTCGACTGAAGAACCCTACTGTGTAGGCGAAACGTTTCGGATTAAAGATGCCTAACTGTTGCCTATGCGTCTTACTTACCAACATAAGAACATACTTGACAGATTCTTCTCAACCTAAAACCATTAACAAAAACATTTACCCAACCCATTTTCATTGCTACCCAAGGAATAAGCTTTGAAAACATTATTAACTCACATGCAACTCCTACTCAAATCCAGCCCCTCTCACTCATAACAAGAGATCACTCATAGGCGATCTAAAACACAGCTGAAATGCTCCAAAGTAAACATGAAGGTTGTCTTCACATGTAGATATAACTCAGACGAACACTGCTACCCAACTGAAGGAGACCCCACGTTTACCACTTAACTTTCCATTTATTGTGTTTCCTTAAATATACTTACCCTCCCTCTCCAGCTTCATCTGCTTGTGACCTGATGAAGCTCACAGCGAAGTTTTTTTTTTCTAGACGAAGAATCGCTTATACTGCATTTGTTTCTGTTTGACCAAGGTCTCTCGTAAGTTATGCGTCTCAGTTCTCTTAGGTAAAAGGATACAAATGTAACTAATGTGACAGTTTATTGTGGCATTAGTTGCAATGGTGTCCTTTTACCTAACATATTGTCAGTAATTCTAGCAACATTGTTATTGGTCATTTCTGGTTTCCATACTTCAGAATTAGGGAGCTAGTTTGAGAGCCCTGAAATTACGACATTAAGAGATGTAGACTGAGAGGAGATATCAAGGCTGTATACAAGGATGTACTGAAGATATCCACCCAACAATATTTAGTAAAAGGACACATGCGGCTAATGTGACATTTTATTGCGGCAACTTGGAAACATTGCCACGATAAAATGTCACATTAGTTGCAGCTGTGTCCTTTTATCTAACGTTTTGTCGGTAATTTTACCATGCTGCTAGTATTTAGTAAGAAGCAAAATAACTGCTGACAACTTGATAAAAAAGACACATAAATCACATAGCTATGTTTCTTTGTGGAAACTTGTCGCCTGCGTAATAGGCATTTTAAATCGAATACAGAGGTGAATAAATACTGGAGACAGAGGAGGCAATGCAGAGGTAGTTTTGAGGTGTTCACTCCCTCAGTTGAAAAGTGTTCATACCTTCAATTTGAAAAGTACTCAGTTGCTCGGCCTAAAACAAAGGCATGGAGACAAAGACATTTGCACTAGAGCTGGAAGCGAGGTGCAACCTCTCTGGTGTGCGCAGCGCAGTAGTGCACCTCTGTGAAAGTTGGTCAACGCAAATTGCTGTTTAATGATGGAGTTGCGGAAGATATCTCTGTGCCAAGATACCAGATGGTGGTAGTGACTGTGATGGTGGTGGTGTTTGTGATTGTGGTGACGGTGGTGGTGGTAATGGTTGTGGTGAAGATAGTGGTAGCACTGAAAGTGGCAGAGGCATTGATAGATGCAGTTATGGTGTAGGTGGCAGTGGTAGTTATGGTTTTAAATGTGATTGTGGTAGTTGTGGTGGTTGTGGTGATGGTAGTTGTGATAGTGATAGTATACTACCGCCACTATCATATTAGTTGTGGTGCTAATGATAGCTATATTTGTAATTGTGGTTGTTAGAGCGTTGGTTGTTAGGGTGGTTGAAACAAGGCGCTATCTTAGAAAACCTTTCGGTTCTGAGGTTAAAATGTTTTCTAACAAATATGCCCTAGTGTGTTTGCTCACTTGTCTTCATTAAACCTCTTTCTGTATCATTTAACAAGGTTTATACCGGTGAAGGTGGCGGTGTTTACACTGCAAAGTACGTACTCACATTTCTCACCAAAGTATATCAGATCTCCCTCTAAAGTTTCTTAGATCTCTACATGCGTTTTCAGATCTCTGACTAATGTTCTCAGATATCCCCGCTCAACAAACGTGCTCACATCTCCCTCTGAATACACGCTGTCACATATCCCGTTAAGCAAACGTTATCACATCTCCCGCGAAACATTCTCAGATCTCCAGCACAAAGCTTTCAAGTCTCACGCCAAACAAACGTTTTTAAGACGATCCGCAAAAACACGTTTTCAACTCTCAGGCTAAACGTTCTCAGATCTCAGGCTAAAATACATTTCCTCAGTTCCTCTGTTAAAAAAACACACACCAGGGGCACAGAATTTCCTGGGAAAGAGCTGTCTGGAAGATAAAATATTACACAGTCTGTTTTGGTGTTACTCTGAACCTCTCTATAAAGGCGAAAATTATTTACTACTACTGCCTGGTCGAAAAGAAACATTTCTTCACACACATCCACACACACACACAAACACTGACAGTCTGCCAACACTGACAGTCTCTATCATCTTCCATCACTGACAGTATCATCTACCATCACTAACAGTCTCTCTATCATCTGCCATCACTGACAGTCTCTCCATCACCTGGATAGGCTGACCGTGTGGATCCTACAGGAAAAAGTAAATGATATATCGAAAGAGCAATAAAAAATGAAGGGAGTGAAGGCCGTTGGCAATACATAGATATAATAAAAGCTCTTCCAAACAGATTGGAGGGGAACAGTAAAAAAAAAAAATTATACGATCTAGGGAAATGTGTATAATGGCAGGGGAGAGATAACATGAAATAAGAGAGACACCTCTAGCAGAAAAAAGAGCTCAAAGACTGAAAGAGCAAATGAAAATGGTGAATGTGATATTTTGCCCACAATTTTCCATTATGCACACTAGAGGGTAATAAATAAATGTCAGGAGCAAAGGAATCACGAAGAGACAAGGGAGATTTGGGGGGGGGGCAAAATTTTTTATAAGTAGATCAAGAGGCACAAGAGTGATAGAGACAGTAATGGAAATAGTGACAACAGAGAAGGCAGTCTTTAGGAGAAAACAATACGAGGAAGAAAGAGACAGGTCTCTCATGATCTACGGACTTGAGGCTGACATGAGAGGAGAAGCAACATGAGATAATATTGATCATTCAATTTATACGGAAGATGGAAAATATTCAGAAGATTAGGAATTACACTGGGAAAAGCCCCGCTTGATCAAACTAACCGTTTGGCGATAACCCCTTTAAAAAGAACTTGAGACAATTTTCTTATCTGAAGTACAAGCTAGTGTGTATATCTGGACTGAGACAGACTGGAAAAGGAAGGAACTATCGAAGGAGCATGTAAAAAATGCTAGATGCTATAAAACAAAGGAGAGGGGTTAAAAAGATGAAGGAACATCCAAAATCAAGAAATCTTTCTAGGCTCAATCCTATGTTTATCTCTCAGCTAGCCTAATTAAAGGTGTATCTTCTTTCACAGAACTACCAATAATTCTTTATCCTATCTACTACTAACCCAATGAAAATAAGTCACTTTGTCTGAATTTATTGGGTTATCCTAGGTACCTGATACATGTTACTATATATGATGATTGTACTTATGTGTACCAGTACCTAAGTAAACTTACCAACAGCTTTCACTCTGGACCCGCCCTATGTGGCAATGAGCACTTTAACCCCAGAAGCCCTTCTCCTACTCTTTACCGATTAGAAACTAATATAGATCCTGGACACCAGAAATCAGAGCTTAGTAAGGAAGGTGGTACAGGGTATCATATACAAATACTGAAGAATTATCAAAAGTGAGGAAATGAAAGAATCGATATTAAAGACAAGCTAGACATTATAGCTCTCACAAATACAAAACTAACTGAAATGATAAAGGATGCCATTTTCTCAGGAGGATTTCAAGTAGTAAGGGAAAAAAGAAATACTGAAAGTGGCGTTTAAAGAGATGTGTGGAATAAACAGAAAAAGCTGAATGACAATATGGTGGGGACAATTAAAAAAGGTTCAAAAGCAGAAATAACAGTGACTTACAACCAACTTTAACTAGTAACTGACCAAGATGACAACAAAGCAGTGGTTGACATCGTGACGGAAGCATCAAGAAGCGTTCATGATGTTGAGAATTTTTTGGCCTTACCTGCCGTGTTCATTATGACTATATATAATGAACACTTAGCTGATAAATGACAGCAAGTCGTCTACACAGCCGCCCCTGCAGACGAGGTCTAGATGCTGTCGAAACCATCACAACAGTGGGCTGTCAAGAGATACAATTTGTAAGTATAAATTACCCCTAGGGGGTGTTATGTCAGCATATTTCATTCGATGATGGCTGACATAATACTTACTTGTTTGGACTCAAAAGTCCACACCTTACTGCCGATTATAGGTTGATTACAAACTCCTTGTGACTCAAGAATTGCGCAATCCCCCGATCTACAAGAAATTCGTAACATACCTTGCTCTTTGTAACGTGAGCTATGGTGTTCTCAACACCTTCGACAGATATCGGTGACTTGATAGAAGCTGAAGTGTCCTTGGATGTCCACGTCTTCCATTGTCTAGGAAACGCACACTGGTACACTATGTTCAACAATGTATCACAAGAGAAGCTGATCACACTTCTCTTAAGTGTTTATTGTGTTGTGTGAGACAGTTTATTCACACTAACGCACAGATCAGTGTCCTTTGCTGGTTATCCTGGCGTCAGTGTCTCGTAGTAGAGTCAAAGTTAGTCTGGCGTCAGTACACCACCCCAAGCCGTCACTGCCCTAGCACAAAAAAAACGCTGACCTAGTACCTTGCATCCTTGTCACCTCCTCGATGAAGCAAAGCAGAATGTTTGTTTCTTGCTGTCTTAAGCAGAGACAACAATGTACACTATTTTTACTATGGTAATAAAGTGGGAGCAGGATTTTCCTTAATTGTCCTGCTAAGTAAGAGATGTACTGTCTCTTATAAAAATACACTTTGCAACACCGCTGCAAGGAGCAGAGGTCATTTGACCACGCATACGACATCTGTGATCAATTACTCACTCTAGCAGTAAACAAGACGCTCGCCCCTTCTAGTGGCCCCTCAGGGCTGAGAGGGCTGAAGGGGGCTGAAGGGGGCTGAAGGGGGCTGATACCCCCCTCCTGGAGAAAATTTCTCCACACTGGGGGGCGGCGGAGGTTCGCTGCAGGTGAACTATTCATCACTTAACATTAATTTGATTTTCTCACTCGCCACCACTGCTGCTTGTCTTTTCTGAACAGCTTTAGTCTGTGTGGTTTCTGGAGAATCACTAATTTTGTTTTCAACACTGTGTAATTCTAACGGCACTAGTTTATTTATTGTCCGCTTATTCACTACACCTTTGCTCAAAACATCAACTGTCCTGATGATTCCATTTGCATCAGGATATATGGTCACAATTTTCCCAAGTGGCCATTGGGACCTCGGACCATCATTGTCGATAATCACTATGTCACCAGGTCTTAAGGACTTATGATTTTCAGGAACACCAGCTCCATAGAAGTGTTCTCTCAATGAGGTGAGATAGTCTTCTCGCCAAATTTTCTCCCAACATTCAATCACTTTATTAAGGTGTTTGAATTTACGTCTGAGTTGCTCAGGTTCGAAATAAGTAGGATCCTCTATGATTTCTTTATCATTCATGGGAGGAACAGGTTCGAGCCTTCTGCCATGGAGTAAATGAGATGGGCTTAACACTTCTAAATTGTCCAGATCATCGGTAACATAAGTTAGAGGTCTGTTGTTGACTCTATTTTCTATTTCAGTCACAACTGTACGGAATTCTTCTAAGTCTATTCTCTGACGATGAAGAGTCTTCCTTAAACAACGCTTTACAATGCCGATCATTCTTTCATAAAATCCGCCGTGCCATGGAGATTTAGGAGGAATGTATCTCCAACGACATCTGCGTTGATTCAGCATCTGTTGTACTTCTGGTTGATCAAAGATCTTGCTTATATAAGCAGCACCAGCAACAAAGTTCGTTGCATTGTCTGAAATCATCAGTCTGGGACATGCCCTTTTGGCTGCAAACCTTCTGAATAATTTGATAAAAGTTTCAGCAGACATGTCAGTGGCTACTTCTAGATGTACTGCTCTAGTTGTAGCACAAGTGAACAAACAGATGTACACCTTGATGGGAACTTTGTCAACTGTTTTGGTTAAAATTATTGGTCCAGTGTAATCTACACCTGTCACCTCAAATGGAGTGATATGACAAACTCTTTCAGAGGGATATGGAGGTGGACCTGGATACTGACATACTCGCATATCGTAGTGACGACAAGTAATACAGTCCTTTATTTGTTTTTTCACACTTTGTCGACCTTGAGGTATCCAGTAGGATTGTCGTATATGACAAAGTGTGTCAGCTACCCCACCATGTAACACGTTACTGTGGGCGTTTTGCACAATCAGTTTTGTTAGCCAATGATTCTTGGGGATCAATATTGGATGTATGGCTTCTTTAGGTAGTGAAGAATTATGAATTCTTCCTCGACATCTTATAATCTTTTCTGAGTCGAGATAAAGTCCTAAAGAATTAATCATAACAGGTTTCTTTGGGGATTTATCTTGTGTTTCTAGAAATTTATATTCTGTAGAGAAAACATCTTTCTGTATTAGTTTCACCCAGTATTTAATGGGTTCAAGACATTCATAATCAGGTTTAATTCCTTTAATGAATTTAAAGACAAGAGCTGTAACTCTTAAGAGTTTACCCAAAGATGAGTATTTAGATCCATCAATGACTATTTCTGTTGTGTCTGCAGTATTTACACAACTTAATTCTGCTGTGTTCAAGCAGACTGTTTCTTCTGGCATAATGTGAGTTTTTTGCTGAGGCCAGTTATTTCCATTAGAGAGCCAGTTCGGTCCGTGGAGCCATAATTTATTATCCACAAATTTCTTGAGTGGGACACCACGTGACAACATGTCAGCTGGATTCTCTTGGGTAGAGACGTGAAGAAAGAGATAATCTCTCTGCATCTCCTTTATTTCTGCTACTCTGTTCTGTACATAGACCAACTTACTCTTATTATTTCTTGACCACTGGAGAACTGCTTCATTATCACTCCAGATCACGGTTTTCTCAATAGTGAGATGATCAATCACTTTGTTGAGATAGACAGCTAATTTTGTACCTACATAGAGTGCTGTCAGTTCCAATTGTGGTACTGTTCTGACCTTCAAGGGTGCTACCCTGGCCTTTGAAGTAATTAGTGTACTTCCTTCAGCATTACTCATGTAAGCTACAGCGCCATAACCTCTGGTTGACGCATCACAGAACACATGTAATGTGTAATTGTTTCCCTCTTGACCTATTTGTCTGGGAAATTTAATTTGATGAAGTTGTTTAAACTCCCTGGATATTTCATCCCATGCTTGACTCATTTCTAGAGGCAAGTTCTCATCCCATCCAAATTTGAGTTTCCATGCATCTTGCATAAGCATTTTACCCTTTATGGTAATTGGTGAGACGAGTCCTAGAGGATCAAAACATTGTGATACCTCTGACAGTAAACTACGTTTAGTGAGTGTACTGCATGATTTATTGTTTATCTTTTTGAGACTCAGAGTATCTTCCTGTGTGTTCCAATTAAGTCCCAGCATATTGTTGCAATCAGGAATTTCAGTTTCAGGGAAATCTTCTTTGATAAGTTCCCTTAATTGCTTTGAATTTGTATTCCACATCCTTAGAGGCATATTTGCTTCTTTCATCTCCTTGTTAGCTTCCCTGTATAAGGATTTCAAATCCTCCTCTTTATTCACAGTACCTTGAAGATTGTCCACATAGAAACTTTTCTTTAAGACTTCTTTGAAGGGACTTTCAGATTTCTTCAAATGTGTATTTAGAGTAGCTTCTAGTAAGAATGGAGAGGATGTTGCACCAAATAATACTGATTTGAAACGATAAGTTTTCACAGGACTTTGAGGATCATGTGGATTTTCAGGCCACAAGAATCGAGTATAATCTCTATCTATTTCTTGTAGTCCTACTCTTAAGAAAGCCTTGGAAATATCAGCCGTGTAGGCATATGGGTTTGTGCGAAATTTCATAAGCACGTCTCCAAGCTTCTCAGTTAGTGAGGGTCCGGTCATCAGACAGTCATTAAGACTTGCTACATCTTTATTTGCACGTGCGCTGCAATTATATACAACACGTAGTGGAGTGGTTTCAGAATCTTTTCTGACTCCATGGTGCGGGAGATAATGAGTGTTTGTCTTCAACTTATCTTCGACTATTTCCTCAATGAATTTATTGTCCAACTGTTCTTGTATGATATTATCATAGACAGTCAGTAGCTCTGGATTCTTCCTGAGCTCATGTATTTGTGCTTTCATCTGTCCGAAAGCCATGCGATAATTGCTAGGCAGATGTGGTGGATTTAATTTCCATGGTAACCTAACCCAATACTGTCCATCTTTATATTTGACAGTGTCCAAATATTGGTTATAAGTCTGAGACTCTTGTGGGCTTGGTTTATTTACATCAATACCTATCGCATCTAAATCCCACAACTTATCAACTGGTTCATTCATTTCTTCCAGTAATGATAATTTTTGCTGTGGTACATGATCAGCGGTTATTCTCGTAACTAGTACATTTTCCACTGAATCAATATCAGCTTCTTTCCCACTTTGAGAGGGAATGGGTCCACATATCATGTGGCCTCCTGCTGTTTTCAGCAAGTGAACCTCATGTTTACTTACTATATTTTGCACAAAACAGTGATAATAATCACTTCCAATGATTAAATCAATTGGACTAATTGTGTCCGTCTGTATGTCAGGACAGGCTAACTTGACCTTAGCTGCTTTCAGTGCTGCAACTGTTTCTTTTAATCCCTGGATCTGCACAGACTTAGGCAAATCATCTACTACCACAGCTTCTACTGTCTTTTTCCTGTTTCCTAGACCAACAGTGATTTTGGCTAGGTCATATGTCTGTTTACCAGAATTATGGAAAAAACCAGCTATATCTAACTGTATTTTGGCATAGGGTTGTTTATTCAGTTTCTGCAACACTGATCTTCTTATGAAGGACCTTTGTGAGCCTTGATCAAATAGTGTTAGCACATTGGTTTTGTGTAATTTATTAGATAACTCAACTCGAGCTATCGGGAGAGCAGTTGCTTTAAACTTATCTCTCACATTTAATGCTGTTGCTTGTTGACTTCCTGATTCTGTGGAAGTCTGCTGCTGTTCAGCAAAAGTATTTGGGCATAATGCTGTATGATGCATACCCTTGCATTTAAAACACTTCTTCAGTGAGCATTTTCCTCCCTTGTGTTCACCTAAACACTTGATGCATCTTTTCAGCTGATGAACACGTTGTTTACGTGCCTCCATTGATGTGTATTGACTACAATACTGTGCCCAATGTGTTCCATCACAAAGTACACATTTTGGAGTACGTTTATGTGTGACAGTCTGTTTACTGTCTATTGTATTCACAGCTTGATAAATGCCTATATGGGATTTCCCATTATGTGGTTTAGTGGGAGTAGTTATACTCTTTTTATACTGAGTTGAAGGTTTATTATCCACGGGATTTGTGGATTTTTCATCTTGTCTCGTTGCTTGCATGCATGAAACTATTGTTTGTAAACCATTGCTAATTTCCTCACAAGTGAAATAGCGTTTATTGAACATAATATTTAATCGTTCAATAGTTTGTGGTGACAACTTATCTTGTACAATACCACTGATAAACCAATCACATTGTCTTAGGTCATATTTAGCACCTAGAGATCTGAGACTATTGTCTAATGTAATTCTAAATGCCTGTAAGTCTGAAAAACAATGTTTGGGTGGCTTCAAGCTTGATATTAAGACTGCATGTCTAACTCTAGCCTTGTCAGCATCGAAGTAATTGTCTGCTAAGACACGTAAGGCTATTTGATAATTGCCTTTAACCACCGGAAATGACTTAATCAGTTCATAGGGTTCTCCCTTCACAAGACATTTAAGATAATTAAACTTAGCAATCTCATCTATGTCAGTTCGTGAATTTACTATGGATTGAAAACCACTAATGAATTCTTCATAATTATGACCTTGGAAAATAGGTAATGACAATGTAGGTAAGCTTGGTAATGGGACACTTGTTGTTGTTACAGGTGTAACAGGTGTTTGACCACTAGTAGTAGGTCTCTGTGACAGAGTTTTACGGCAGATAGCCTGTACTCCTGTCCACCTTAATTGTTGATCACTAAAAGTATCCAAAACATTTTTAATTTCATCTTCAGATGGATCTGATTCAAGAAATTTATTTTCATAATGTGTATAGTCTGAATTAATTATTTCCAGACGCTGTGTAAATAATCCAAACTTGACCTCAAGATCATCAAAATCTATGTTTGTATCTTGAGTTAATCCTAGACAGACTGAAATTAGATTTTCTAATTGTGTAATCTTAGTCTGTAAAGACTGAAACTGAGTTTTCAAACAAGCCATTTTAATGGTATACTGAAAATTCTAGCACCACACTTAGAGTGTTTATAAAACACTGTACTGCTATAGACAGCTGAGTTTTTGTTATGCTTAAGTCAGCAATAATCGAGTCAGACACTACTGACCCACTAAGCTTAACCTCAGGGTTAATGACCATGAGGGTACAGGGTACATGTGGCTGATGTTTACGGCTTAGAGTTTGCTGTGTCAGCCTGACCATGATGATTAATCGTAAATAACGTTATACACTTCATTCACTATACACTATAAATGTCACTGTATAACTGTAATCACACGTGAATATTACTTACACATATATAAATTTCACTGTTAATATATATTTGAAAGCTTACACTTTATATATAAGTTCCTTTAATATAACAGGTAGATCTATAAGAAACAAACTTTAACACAATCTTGTCTCTTAATTTCTGTCTATAAACATTATAAACACTGTGTATATATACACTCAGACAAACATCATCACTTGGGTTGCTGTTGTCTTTAGTCAGCAATTTCTCCAGATTGGAGCAGTGGGTGCAGGATGTCAGTGAGTCACCCAGCTCCCGTTTTCTTTGGGTGTCCGCTGGGTGAGCGCCCGTTTTCCTTTGGGTGAACGCTGGGTGAGCGCCCGTTTTCTTTTGGCTGCCCATTCTCTGTGATTGAGTCTGGAGGGACTCATTTATACTGATTTATATTGTAAAACACTAGTTTTACAGCTTTTTTCGAAGGACCTTGGCTCATAGGTTATTTGTACACTGTAGTACAACATATTTGGACCACAGTGTGGTCTTTATCCGGTTCGAGCACGACCAAAGACTCTTGAGAATTTTTGGCCTTACCTGCCGTGTTTATTATGACTATATATAATGAACACTTAGCTGATAAATGACAGCAAATCGTCTACACAGCCGCCCCTGCAGACGAGGTCTAGATGCTGTCGAAACCATCACAACAGTGGGCTGTCAAGAGATACAATTTGTAAGTATAAATTACCCCTAGGGGGTGTTATGTCAGCATATTTCATTCGATGATGGCTGACGAATACTTACTTGTTTGGACTCAAAAGTCCACACCTTACTGCCGATTATAGGTTGATTACAAACTCCTTGTGACTCAAGAATTGCGCAATCCCCCGATCTACAAGAAATTCGTAACATACCTTGCTCTTTGTAACGTGAGCTATGGTGTTCTCAACACCTTCGACAGATATCGGTGACTTGATAGAAGCTGAAGTGTCCTTGGATGTCCACGTCTTCCATTGTCTAGGAAACGCACACTGGTACACTATGTTCAACAAGATTCGTCTTTATTGTTCACAATGTATCACAAGAGAAGCTGATCACACTTCTCTTAAGTGTTTATTGTGTTGTGTGAGACACTTTATTCACACTAACGCACAGATCAGTGTCCTTTGCTGGTTATCCTGGCGTCAGTGTCTCGTAGTAGAGTCAAAGTTAGTCTGGCGTCAGTACACCACCCCAAGCCGTCACTGCCCTAGCACAAAAAAAAACGCTGACCTAGTACCTTGCATCCTTGTCACCTCCTCGATGAAGCAAAGCAGAATGTTTGTTTCTTGCTGTCTTAAGCAGAGACAACAATGTACACTATTTTTACTATGGTAATAAAGTGGGAGCAGGATTTTCCTTAATTGTCCTGCTAAGTAAGAGATGTACTGTCTCTTATAAAAATACACTTTGCAACACCGCTGCAAGGAGCAGAGGTCATTTGACCACGCATACGACATCTGTGATCAATTACTCACTCTAGCAGTAAACAAGACGCTCGCCCCTTCTAGTGGCCCCTCAGGGCTGAGAGGGCTGAAGGGGGCTGAAGGGGGCTGAAGGGGGCTGATACCCCCCTCCTGGAGAAAATTTCTCCACACATGAGGTAAAAGAAAAGCTGTTGATAATGGAAGTTTTCTCAAAATGAGAAATAGACCAGATGAGCTTATATCCACATGGGGAACCAGGGATGCTAAGATGTTGGATGTTGTGATGAAAATCTTTGTGTCAGTTTCTCAAGGACACAGAAGAGAATAAGGACGGTTTAGAATGAGAGGCCTCTGGGTGCTAGCATCCTAACAATACCGAATTTCGAACAACTTATGGAAGCAAACAATGAGGGATGCATAGCAGGTGGACATCAGGAGAAATCAGATTACAGAAGACACTTATAATCCTAAAGGAAGAACGATGGAAAGCGAACTACAAAGAAAGTCAGTGAACAGGATGGAATACCTAGCAGGTAAACTGGCAAAACATAATTGGGATCATGGTTTAACCAAAGATGGAGAAAGGAAAGCAAAACTGTAGGAGAAAAGGCAAAACTTTAGAGAAAACAGACAAGAGAGAAGTGAGCAGAAGGCCCATAAACGAAAATGCAAGGGTGAGAAGAAAAGCTGAAACACGATTTGAGAATGACATAGAGACAAAGGTTAAGGGTGAAACTGTTTCAAAGTCACACCGAAAGAATGGCGACAGTAAAGACCAGGAAATAGGACTGAAGGAGAAAGGCGGAGAGTTCACGAAAAAATTCAAGAAAAATGGCAAGGAAACCTGTGAGGAACTGAACGAATAATTTAAAAAGGCATTCTCAGTGAACACAAGATTAACACCAGTGTGTCAAAGAGAAAGGGTACACCAACGGGTACCAGACATCATACACACAATGAGGGAGGTGAAGAAACTTTTTTGGTGAGCAGAATACATCAAACACGATGGGAACTGACAAGGTGTCACTATATATTCTACGAGAGGCAGCAGAAGCACTGAGCCACTAGCTAAAATTTACAGGTCAATAGATACGGGATTGTTACAAGGGACATGAAAAAATTAATAGTTGCCTCAACATTTAAGATATAAGGCAGAATGCATGTGTTAATCACACTAGAAGTTACATACATGTGTGAGTCACAGGGATGTCAGGAAGTATTTATTCAGCTTCAGAGTGATGATTAAGTGGAATGAAATTGATGAAGGGAAGCTCCATGCATATTTTAGGAATAGCTATGACAGGGGCCACCTGGACAGTAGGGAGTAAGTGCAGCAAGCGGTAGGACAATAAGCAGAGCGCAAAGCTAAGACTCGACTCCTGCAACCACAGGTAGGTGAGGTTTGTATTCTCCTCTCTCTCTCTCTCTCTCTCTCTCTCTCTCTCTCTCTCTCTCTCTCTCTCTCTCTCTCTCTCTCTCTCTCTCTCTCTCTCTGGTAACCACAAATGGACTAGGATTTATTTAGGTAAATATATACACGCAGACTGCTCTGGTTCTGGGATTGAATATACATTTATTTCGGTGTATTAATATTGAAGCTGAGAGAAGTATGTTGAATGCAATGTGCGCTCCACCGAAATGTTGTTCTTAATATTGGTGTGTGTGTGTGTGCGTGTGTGTGTGTGTGTGTACTCACATATTTGTGGTTGCAGGGGTCGAGTCACAGCTCTTGTGTGTGTGTGTGTGTGTGTGTGTGTGTGTGTGTGTACTCACCTATTTGTGGTTGCAGGGGTCGAGTCTTAGCTCCTGGCCCCGCCTCTTCACCGGTTGCTACTGGGCCCTCTCTCTCCCCGCTCCATGAACTTTATCAAACCTCGTCTTAAAACTGTGTATGGTTCCTGCCTCCACTACGTCATTTTCTAGGCTATTCCACTGCCTTACAACTCTATGACTGAAGAAATACTTCCTAATATCTCTCTGACTCATTTGTGTCTTCAACTTCCAATTGTGGCCTCTTGTTTCTGTGTCCCCTCCCTGGAACATCCTGTCTTTGTCCACCTTATCTATTCCACGCAGTATTTTATATGTCGCTATCATGTCTCCCCTGACCCTCCTGTCCTCCAGTGTCGTCAGGCCGATTTCCCTTAATCTTTCTTCATAGGACATTCCCCTTAGCTCTGGAACTAACCTTGTGGCAAACCTTTGTACTTTCTCTAGTTTCTTGACGTGCTTTATCAAGTGCGGGTTCCAAACAGGTGCTGCATACTCCAGTATGGGCCTGACATACACGGTGTACAGTGTCTTGAACGATTCCTTACTAAGGTATCGGAATGCTGTTCTCAGGTTTGCCAGGCGCCCATATGCTGCAGCAGTTATCTGATTGATGTGTGCTTCCGGAGACATGCTCGGTGTTATACTCACCCCAAGATCTTTCTCCTTGAGTGAGGTTTGCAGTCTTTGGCCACCTAGCCTATACTCTGTCTGTGGTCTTCTGTGCCCTTCCCCTATCTTCATGACTTTGCATTTGGCAGGATTAAATTCGAGAAGCCATTTGCTGGACCAGGTGTCCAGTCTGTCCAGGTCTCTTTGAAGTCCTGCCTGGTCCTCATCAGATTTAATTCTCCTCATTAACTTCACATCATCTGCAAACAGGGACACTTCTGAGTCTAACCCTTCCATCATGTCGTTCACATATACCAAAAATAGCACTGGTCCTAGGACCGACCCCTGTGGGACCCCGCTCGTCACAGGTGCCCAGTGTGATACATCATTACGTACCATGACTCGTTGTTGCCTCCCTGTCAGGTATTCTCTGATCCATTGCAGTGCCCTTCCTGTTATATGCGCCTGATGCTCTAGCTTCTGCACTAATCTCTTGTGAGGAACTGTGTCAAAGGCCTTCTTGCAGTCCAAGAAGATGCAATCAACCCACCCCTCTCTCTCTTGTCTTACTTCTGTTATTTTATCATAAAACTCCAGAAGGTTTGTGACACAGGATTTGCCTTCCGTGAATCCGTGCTGGTTGGCATTTATACTCTTGTTCAGTTCCAGGTGCTCCACCACTCTCCTCCTGATAATCTCCATAATTTTGCATACTATACACGTCAATGACACAGGTCTATAGTTTAGTGCCTCTTTTCTGTCTCCTTTTTTGAAAATGGGAACTACATTTGCCGTCTTCCATACCTCAGGTAGTTGCCCAGTTTCCAGGGACGTGTTGAAGATTGTGGTAAGTGGCACGCACAACATATCTGCTCCCTCTCTAAGGACCCATGGGGAGATGTTGTCCGGTCCTATTGCCTTTGAGGTATCGATGTCCCTTAGCAGTTTCTTCACCTCCTCCTCATCTGTATGTATGTCGTCCAACACTTGTTGGTGTATTCCTTGCTGGTGTCCCCATCTGGTCTGTCCCCCCTGAGTCCTTCCTGTCTCTACTGTAAATACTTCCTTAAATCTCGTGTTGAGCTCCTCACATACCTCTTGATCATTTCTTGTGAGTTCTCCACCTTCTTTCCTCAGCCTTATCACCTGGTCCTTGACTGTTGTCTTCCTCCTAATGTGGTATACAGCAGTTTCGGGTCAGATTTGACTTTCGATGCTATGTCGTTTTCATACTGTCGCTGGGCCTCCCTCCTTATCTGTGCATACTCGTTTCTGGCTCTTCTACTAATCTCCTTGTCTTCCTGGGTCCTATGCCTCCTGTACCTTTTCCATGCTCTGTTGCACTTAGTTTTTGCCTCCCTACACCTTCGGGTAAACCAAGGACTCGTTTTGGTCTTCCTATTATTTCTGTTTCCCTTGGGAACAAAACTTTCCTCTGCCTCCTTGCACTTTGTTGCCACATATTCCATCATCTCGTTTACTGATTTTCCTACCATTTCTCTGTCCCACTGAACCTCCTGCAGGAAGTTTCTCATACCTGTGTAGTCCCCCCTTTTATAGTTTGGCCTGTCCCCTTCAGTTCCTGTTACCATCTCCACTTGTAACTCTACTATATAATCAAAACTCAGAACCACGTGATCGCTAGCTCCAAGGGGCCTCTCGTAAGTGATGTCTTCAATGTCTGAACTGCTCAGGGTGAACACAAGATCCAGTCTTGCTGGCTCATCCTCCCCTCTCTCTCTGGTTGTGTCCCTGACATGTTGATGCATGAGGTTTTCAAGTACCACATCCATCATCTTGGCTCTCCATGTTTCGGGACCCCCATGTGGCTCCAGGTTTTCCCAGTCGATCTCCCTGTGGTTGAAATCGCCCATTACCAGTAACTTTGCTCTGCTCGAGTGAGCTCTTCTTGCCACCTCAGCCAGTGTGTCCACCATCACCCTGTTGTTTTCTTCGTACTCCTCTCTTGGCCTCCTGCAGTTCTGTGGTGGGTTATACATCACTCCAATGACTACTTTATGTTCTCCGGACTGAATTGTACCTACAACGTAGTCTCTTTCTCCAATCATGTCCATGCCTTCCATTTCCTCAAATCCCCATCGGTGTTTTATGAGCAGTGCAACCCCTCCTCCCCCTCTACTCCTTCTATCTTTCCTCAGGATCTGATATCCCGTTGGGAAGATTGTGTCTGTTATTGTCTCAGCGAGTTTTGTTTCTGTGACTGCTATGATGTCTGGGGATTTTTCACTGATTCTTTCGTTCCACTCCTCATGTTTATTCATTATTCCATCCGCGTTTGTGTACCAAACTTTCAGTTTCTTTTCTATCATTGTGGTCATGCAAGAATATTGGGGTTGGGGGAGCGAGAGCCTTGGTGGGGGCCTATATGGGGCTGTGGTGTTGGTGGGGTTTGTGATGATGGGGGTGGGGTCAGAATGCCCATAAGGGACAGCTGTTGGGGTGAGGTTTTTGATATGGGGTTTGGTGGCAGAGGGAACAGTCAGTGGGTTGTAGTATAGGTTGCTCAGTTGCGTTGGGAATGTCGCGGTTGGAGTCTTTTGGTGGTAGATTCTGTGGGGTGTGTTTGCCCTTCCTCCTGTGTCTGGGTCCTTCTCATTTTCGTCATTGCCTCTCGTTCCTCCTTGCGTCTCTGTACCCTCTCTTTCAGTGTAGTCCTTTCTTCTTGTGTTCTGTCGCGGTCGAGGTATACTCTCTGGTACCCCTGTTTGTCCCTCAGTCTTGCTTTCTCTTGCAGAATCCTGGTTCGAACTGATTCTTCCTTGAAAGTTACTCTGACAGGCCGTATCCTTCCACTCGCAAACCACCCAATTCTCTGAAAATTTGTCACCTGGGTCATATCGCCCTCACCTATTGTTTTCATGATGCCTTCAATCATTTTTTTCTCCTCCTGTTTTATTTCTTCAAAGTTGTCCCCCTTGGCTTCTTAGAGCCCATACACAAAAACTGACCTCGCCCTTTCCTCCTCCCACTGAGTCTCCATCTGCTTCCTCTGAGGCATTTTATTTCCTTCGATTGACATGTTCTTGCCTTCAGTCCCTGTCATATCTGAAACTTCTATTCTCAGTGAACTGTCTTTCATGACCAACTGTCCCTTGCTATTGCAGTTGGCTGTTAGAATCTCTGCATATAGCATACCTTCATTGTCTTCAGACCTGTCATTTGATCTTAGTGTGCTCCTCGTCTTTTCCCTGGCCCCACATGGGTCTGATAGGGCCTTCGTGTACATCATGTCTCCGTTGTTGCTTACCGTCCCCTTGTCTGCGCCTGACATTGAATTTCCTGATGTCACATCTGAATTGTCATTTGTCTCTCTAATCTGTTTCAGGCTTTTCAGTTTCTCTTCTAAGCACTGTATCCTAGCTTCTGCTGCTAAGACCTGTACTTCCCACTTCCTGCACTCTTCAGCTATCCGCTCCTCCATTTTCTTACCAAGCTCTACTATCTTCCTTCCCCACTCTTCCTCCCTTTTTTGGAGCTCTAACTCCCAGTCTTTCCTTTCTTTTTTTTACCACAGACAGAAGGCTAGAGGAGGGAGAGGGTGTGAGGGGGAGAGAGAAAGGGTAGAAAGAGGGAGAGAGAGGAGAGAGAAAGGGTAGAAAGAGGGAGAGAGAGGAGAGAGTATGGGGGTGAGGGATAAGACCAAGGGGGGAGAGAGAGAGAAATATGAGGGGGAGAGAAAGGGTAGAGAGGGGGAGAAAGAGAGGGAGAGGGAGAGAGAGAGAGAGAGAGGGAGAAAGGAGGGTGAGGGAAAAGGCTATGAGAGAGAGAAATGGAGAGATGGAGAGAGAAGCCTATAGAGAGAGAGGAGGGTGAGATAGGGTTATGGGAGTGAGGGAGAGAGAGAGAGAGAGAGAGAGAGAGAGAGAGAGAGAGGGAGCGGGGAGAGCGAGAGAGAGAGAGAGAGAGAGAGAGAGAGAGAGAAAGAGTAGGGGGAAGGGGAGGGAAAAAGACTATGAGAGAGAGAAACGTGAGGGAGGGGGAGAGGGAAAGATAGGAAGGAGTATGGAGTGAAGGCAAGAGCGGGGGAGGAGAAAGGTCTGTGGGGGAGGGAAAGGTGTGTGGGGGGGTGAGGGGACGCGGTCAAATTCCAAGGATCAGCTGTGTGTACTCACCTAGTTGTGGTTTCAGGGGTCGAGACTCAGCTCCTGTCCCCGAGTGTATGTGTGTGCGCGCGTGTGTGTGAGCACGTCAGTTGTTTATATGTCCCAGAAATACAATTCACCTCTGTGTATCCGTAATACTAATAAGATACCATTAACACTGAGAGTAATTCTAACAATTATAATACTAGCGTGTGTTAACAAGTCATTCTTTCACCCAGTTATGTACTACCTTTTACTACATGTGTACCCAATACTTGCTTCTCAGATTGTACTGTCTTTGTGTCCTAAAACATTATCTCTCGAAACTGTTGTCAGGGCTGTAGTCCCATTAGCCACGACTTAATCCTCCTGCCTATTCCTTGCTCCTACAAGTTTTATCTTCCTACTACTGCTAGGTGTTGTGTGTATGATAATCGCTCTGGAGCAGGGTTTGTGATAGCTACCAGTGACCGTAGGGCCGGCTCTACCACTCAAAACTTCCTGCCAACCACAAACAGGTGATTTGTACGTTACTCCTCAGAGGGGACGTCCATCCAGATGCCTGATGTACGATGCTCGCTGTACGATGCTCGCTGTACGATGACTCGTGCACCTCGCCCTTCCGCCGCTGACTTCTTCAGCTATTCTTTTCTCGTTGCCCTTTTGAGTCCTCATTTACCACACTTATCACTTGTATACTGCTACTTTTATAATTTACACTTCACTTTTGGTAAGTACACTTCTTATTTGTAATGACACCCAACCTGTTATGGCAGCACTACTTCCTCAGGCCTACTGCTGCCACCACCTCTACTTATACATATTTATGTATATGTATGTGTATATATATATATATATATATATATATATATATATATATATATCCCCTTTCTGGCTAGCTTGTTCACGCTGTGTGCTACATCACAGTTTGTCGTTAGCCAACCTCTCTTAATTTTTTTTATCTTTTCTCTTTAGTCACTCGCTTTGTACTTTGTATATTTGTAACAATGTGGCAACAAGTGCCAACTAGGCCTCAACGAACTGGCACTTTGAAATTTTGTTGTATAATTTCAAGCTTTCTCTCGCCTTTACTTTATTTATTTTTGCTAATACTTTGGTTATCACTTGTAGGGTTGTTCACTGACGTTGTCACTAACACTGGTTGCTTCTAGCTGCTAAAACACGCCCTAAAAGCACTAAGATTCTCGGAGCCTGGCGCTTGTGACCCTCTACACTACGTGTGATAGGTGTGTGATAGGTGTGTGTGTGTGTGTGTTTGTGTGAGTGTGTGTGTGTGTGTGTGTGTGTGTGTGTGTGTGTGTGTGTGTGTGTGTGTGTGTGTGTGTATGTGTGTGTGTGTGTATGTGTGTGTATGTGTGGAAAAAACACTCATGTACACATCTTTCGGTAGCATTATATCATTTACTTTCAGTGTGTGTAAGTTGGTTTCTGGTACATGGCCTCGCTGTTTATAACATCAGGCAATATACTTCACAAGTTTCCTGATTGGTTGGTCCTGTCGAATCTAACCTTCAATTTTGTTTTGTATTTACTACTACCATCTCCTCATCTCAAGCATTCCTCTTTCTAAATACCCTGAATCAACCTCTGGATAACTATTTTTTTACGGGTCCTCTCATTTGAATGGCTTTTAGTATTGTTTTCTTCTATTGTTCCCAGTCCCCTATTTTCATTCTTTCCTTGTTTATTAAAACCTCAAAGTATCTTGTACTTTGTTATCATGTACCCTCTGATTTTTCTTTATTCTAAAGTGATTAGATTCATTTAGCTTCTTTTCGCAGGTCAGACCTCTCAGCTCTGGAGGTAGTCGTGCTGCAAATCTCTGGACCTTCTCTGGTTTCCTTAGCTGCTTGATCAGTTGTAGGTTCCTTGCAGGTGCGGCTTACTCAATGGAAGGTCGTGAATACTTCGTACCTAAGTTCCTGAAAGCCTTTCTCAATTATACTATATGTACAAATGCTGGTCATATTGTTGGTTATAAGCGCCTCTAGTGATGTGCTCGGTATTGTGCTTACCCCAGGGTCATTCTCCAATACTTCCGCATTATTTGTTCTTTAGATGTCAATAACTAAATAAACATTTCTCTAATTGTAGATAAACAATTCAGAGAACCACAAGTTGGTAAATTTGATACATGTGCAACACTTGGGTATCTTTAAGGGAACGTGTCGCCACACAGTGACCTGTCGGTATTTTATACCATTTTAATGTTCACACAGTGACTTCATCAGAGGATCAGGAGTCCTTAAGGAAATCGTATTTCTGTTGTCATTTCCCTGAACATCCCTACAATATTTCCAGGTCTTACAGCAGTCTTGCCATGAATTCTTCAGGTTTTTGCTTATTAGTTTTACATCATACGCAAATAGGACTTTATCTCTTCCGGCATCTCCTTTACGAATAGGAGCGGTACTGGTCCCACACTGATCCTTATGGGACCCCAATGGTACCTCGGCCCGTCCTCGATCCTCCTCTCTGGTGGATAAGAATCATGAGGAATAAAAAGGCACAATACTGTAACTGGAACAATACACAAATAACCCGCAATTGGGAAAAAGAAACTGATGACGACGTTGTGGTCCGACTTGGTCTAGTTAATGATCCAAGTCGGACCGAAACATCATCAATATCTTATTCCTATGTCCGGGTTATTTGTGTAGGAATCATAAGCAAGACAAACGAGCCGTCTCCTTTCCATTAGGTATTCTGGAATCTATTATGGTACCATTGTAGCTAGCCTTTCCTCTTCAGGTTTATAGATCAATCTCTGGTGTATTGCACTATCAAATTCATTTTTACATTTAGGAAATATGCATTCCACCCCCACCTCCATCTTCTTTTACGTGCAGATCACAGTGCTAGCTGTACGTGCAGATCACAGTGCTAGCTGTACGTGCAGATCACAGTGCTGCTGTACGTGCAGATCACAGTGTTGCTGTACGTGCAGATCACAGTGTTGCTGTACGTGCAGATCACAGTGCTAGCTGTACGTGCAGATCACAGTGTTGCTGTACGTGCAGATCACAGTGCTGGTGTACGTGCAGATCACAGTGCTGGTGTACGTGCAGATCACAGTGCTGGTGTACGTGCAGATCACAGTGCTGGTGTACGTGCAGATCACAGTGCTGGTGTACGTGCAGATCACAGTGCTTTCCTCTTCAGGTTTATAGATCAATCTCTGGTGTACGTGCACTATCAAATTCATTTTTACATTTAGGATCATAGTGCATTCCACCCCCACCTACTGCAGATCACAGTGTTGCTGTACGTGCAGATCACAGTGCTGCTGTACGTGCAGATCACAGTGCTAGCTGTACGTGCAGATCACAGTGCTGCTGTACGTGCAGATCACAGTGCTGCTGTACGTGCAGATCACAGTGCTGCTGTACGTGCAGATCACAGAGCTAGCTGTACGTGCAGATCAAAGTGTTGCTGTACGTGCAGATCACAGTGCTGGTGTACGTGCAGATCACATCTTCTTTTACGTGCAGATCACAGTGCTAGCTGTACGTGCAAATCACAGTGCTGGTGTACGTGCAGATCACAGTGCTGCTGTACTTTGAGGACTGAATTAGCGGTGTTCTGCTCTCAGTAACCTCCACGGAAATATAAAATGAACTTAGAATTTTGAAACTTTTTTTAGCTATTACTACAAAAATCTATAACTACTATTAATATTACTACAGCTACAATGAATACTACTGCTGTTACTACTACTACTACTACTAGTAGTAGCACTACTACTACTGCTACTGATACTACTACTACTGCTGCTGCTGCTACTACAACTGCTACAACTACTATTACCACTATGACTACTACGACTACTACTACGACTATACTACTACTACTACCACTAGTACTACTACTACGACTATACTACTACTACCACTAGTACTACTACTACGACTAGTACTATTACGACTACGACTACTATTGCTACTACTACTATTTCTATTACTACTTCCGCTAGAACTTAGTTACAAAATCCACATAAAATAAGTAACACGCCTATATGGATCTTTCGGCTGATACAAAGAAACATTTACAAAAATTACTTAATTTTTAAGAACGAATGAATTGTTTTACAATCACAAATTAATATGAAGATATTTGAAATATGGTGATGATACTAAGAGAAGCAGAACGTTGGGTACTATTGTAAGTATTATTTATATTTTGGATATTATACGTACAGTGGTTACTAGATAATGAGAAAATGGACACGATACTAAATATGTCTATGTAATTTTTTTCTTTAAATTTGAAAGGGATTATTTTTCATGCACTGTTGTTTTCATTTAACGTAAATTGCACGACTGATTATCGCTGGCAACTCTAGAATAGTAATGACGTGTTTAGTTATACGTATTTCTGCATTTTTTAAGGTTGCCATTTCAGATGCTTTGAAAAAATTTTTGAGTTACCCACTTACAGTAGTAGTTACAATACTACACTTCTGTGTAATATATTTTTATCTATATATTACGTGGCCTAATTACCTGCTAAATATTTTCATTAATTGTTTTATTAGAATTCTGTATTTTACGACCGAAGAAGCCTATTGTGTAGGTGTAACATTGAGAGAGATAAGACACCCAACTGTTGGACATGTGTTTATGTTGTATTCTTAACATGTTTAATGGACGGATTACATCTACTCCAGGCTGAGAGACTGATTACCTCAAACTCCTGATATTCGCCATTTTTCATGGTATTGGACTGATGAAGCCATTATGTGGTTAAAAGTTCCCATAATAAAGAGAACGAAGTGTTGCACATGTATCACATTTATCAGTTTTTCGGTTCTCTGAACTATTTATCTACAATTAGAGACATGTTTATTTAGTTATTAGCAGCTGAAGAGTAAATAATGCAGAAGCATTTTATTTGCATGAGTATAAGCAATATGTGGTGTGTTTATACTCTGCTGTATATAGAAAAATAAAGAAAATTGAATGGAATCTAATCCACTGCCTTGACAATGGTCTATCTAGTTCATTGCATGGCTTCTAACATCCCCATCTGGGACACGCAAGATACAGAGAATTTATTGTGATTCATTTTACAGTATTAATTCCAAGAAGTGTCGGCAATCAGCCAGACAGCACCCGGCACAGATGAATTGTTTGTATACACGAGGTCCCAAAGTTACGAGCGCCCCAGGTAACACAACCACACTTACAAACTTGGCACTCCCAGATGGTTATAATTATAACTTAATATTTAAAGGGGGTGGAGCGGTAAGCGTTGGCTTACCGCTTCACTCCCTAACCTAACTCTCTGTTCAGTGTTGTAACCAGCAAGTCGTCATACGAATACTTATGAAATAATAACTATGCATAAAACAAATATTTCTTAAAAAATATCTCTTTCATAGGTCAAATAATATATACTTTTTACGTTCTTTTAAGAAATTTATATTTTTAAAATGTATATCCATCCATTTTACAAACACGCAACCAGAGTAATTAGGTATCCCCTAAGGAATACCTTCAAATAGTTGCCAGAATTTAAAAAAAAAAAATCTTCCTCCAAAGTTTTATTGTTTCTTTCATAAGAAAGCCGTATCTGACTGGCTTCGAATTTCAAAGACTGATGTACAGTACCTATGGCAAAGTTCATGCAACTATAGATATCTGCAGGCGTCCTATGGTCAAAGCTACGTAACTCATTCCAATAATAAGTTCGATAACTTTCAAAAGCCTCTTCTGCCTGGCTTCAGACATTCAGAGAAGGTGTATTCCTCACAGACAAGGGCGAAGAGTGAAACAGAGAATGGAAACAGAGTAATGTTGTTACTCATTGATCAAAGTAGGTTCATCGTTTTGCATTCTAATGGTGATAAATGGTTTAAAAAACCGACAAGGTGAAGGTTGAGACACTTATGCAACATATGGGAATCTCAATAAAGATTCCCATATGTTGCATAAATGTCTCAATCTTCAGCATTCTAATGGACTGATTCTAAAGAAATTAATTCTTTCGAGGTCACTGAATGAGCAATAAATCCATGGTAAGGACTTACCGCTTGCTTTGCAGATAAAAATCATATAAGCCGTTTTCCATATCTGCAAGACGATGCCCGCTTGTAGTGATATACTGAGACTAGGTTCTCGTAACATTCATTAACAAACAGTGAGAACAGCTCGTCGAAGATCAGAATTTATTTTTGCATTGATCTGTTTACTTGTTTGATAACTGTGTCTCTAGTAACTATAATATTACGTGATTTCTTTTCACCAGATCCTTTTTAAACAGTCGGCTTCTGAGATTAAATATTTCTTCTTAGCTTCTTGTATGAACACGGAGGTGAACATATGTTAAAAATTAAAAATATTTCTTTCTCAAAGAAACAGAGAGAGAGAGAGAGAGAGAGAGAGAGAGAGAGAGAGAGAGGAGCAGGAGACAGACAGGCAGACAGACAGACAGGCAGGCAGACAGACAGACAGAGAGACAGACAGACAGACAGACAGACAAACATTGCGTTAACCTGTCCCTCCCATCATACATGATGAGAAAAATACGTTTCATAAGATTTGGAAGTCCCGAGAAGACACATCCCTTCCACTCTCACCCTCTCCTCCCACTTTCACCCTCTCCTCCCACTCTGATCCTCTCCTCCCACTCTCGCCCTCTCTTCCCACTCTCATTCTCTCCTCCCACTCTCATCCCCTCAACCTCCACCACTTCTTCCCCTCTCACAACCCCAACACAAAACATATGCATGTATGTTTGGAGCGATAGTTGAGGGAGGCGCCGCTAGAGAGTGGTGGCTCTGGTGTCGTAAAGAGAGGATCATTGCAGGGAAGTGAGGGATTAGAATAGTTGATGGGGAGACGATCCCCAAAGACCCCTCCCCAGCGTCCCCAAGAACCTTCCCCAGCGTCTCAAAACCTCGTCCCCAGCGCCTACAAAACCACCAAGCTGTTTTATAACACTTTGCGTGAGACAGATGAAGGAGGTGCCGAGGGTGAAGTTAGAGTCGTGGTGGTGATGCTGGTGGTTTGGTGGTGGTGCCGATTGTGGTGGAGGTGCTTATGATTGTGATTGCGGTGTTGATGATTTTGGTGATGGTGCTAGTGACGTGGGGGATGAATAGTGATTGTGGAATTCATCACAGTGGGAATGGCTGATTGTCTTTGTGATGTGCTGATGATTGTAGTAGTATTGATATATATATATATGTATATATATATATATATATATATATATATATATATATATATATATATATATATATATATATATATATATATATATATATATATATTTATAGTTAGTAGATGGGGAGAGGGAGGTATTAGGTAGATGGCGAGAATATTTTGAGGAACTTTTAAATGTTGAGGAAGAAAGGGAGGCGGTAATTTCATGCACTGGCCAGGGAGGTATACCATCTTTTAGGAGTGAAGAAGAGCAGAATGTAAGTGTGGTGGAGGTACGTGAGGCATTACGTAGAATGAAAGGGGGTAAAGCAGCTGGAACTGATGGGATCATGACAGAAATGTTAAAAGCAGGGGGGGATATAGTGTTGGAGTGGTTGGTACTTTTGTTTAATAAATGTATGAAAGAGGGGAAGGTACCTAGGGATTGGCAGAGAGCATGTATAGTCCCTTTATATAAAGGGAAAGGGGACAAAAGAGATTGTAAAAATTATAGAGGAATAAGTTTTCTGAGTATACCAGGAAAAGTATACGGTAGAGTTATAATTGAAAGAATTAGAGGTAAGACAGAATGTAGAATTGCGGATGAGCAAGGAGGCTTCAGAGTGCGAAGGGGATGTGTAGATCAAGTGTTTACATTGAAGCATATATGTGAACAGTATTTAGATAAAGGTAGGGAAGATTTTATTGCATTTATGGATTTAGAAAAGGCATTTGATAGAGTGGATAGAGGAGCAATGTGGCAGATGTTGCAAGTTTATAGAATAGGTGGAAAGTTACTAAACGCTGTAAAGAGCTTTTATGAGGATAGTGAGGCTCAGGTTAGGGTGTGTAGAAGAGAGGGAGACTACTTCCCGGTGAAAGTAGGTCATAGACAGGGATGTGTAATGTCACCATGGTTGTTTAATATATTTATAGATGGGGTTGTAAAAGAAGTAAATGCTAGAGTGTTCGGGAGAGGGGTGGGATTAAATTATGGGGAATCAAATTCAAAATGGGAATTGACACAGTTACTTTTTGCTGATGATACTGTGCTTATGGGAGATTCTAAAGAAAAATTGCAAAGGTTAGTGGATGAGTTTGAGAATGTGTGTAAAGGTAGAAAGTTGAAAGTGAACATAGAAAGGAGTAAGGTGATGAGGGTATCAAATGATTTAGATAAAAAAAAATTGGATATCAAATTGGGGAGGAGGAGTATGGAAGAAGTGAATGTTTTCAGATACTTGGGAGTTGACGTGTCGGCGGATGGATTTATGAAGGATGAGGTTAATCATAGAATTGATGACGGAAAAAAGGTGAGTGGTGCGTTGAGGTATATGTGGAGTCAAAAAACGTTATCTATGGAGGCAAAGAAGGGAATGTATGAAAGTATAGTAGTACCAACACTCTTATATGGATGTGAAGCTTGGGTGGTAAATGCAGCAGAGAGGAGACGGTTGGAGGCAGTGGAGATGTCCTGTCTAAGGGCAATGTGTGGTGTAAATATTATGCAGAAAATTCGGAGTGTGGAAATTAGGAGAAGGTGTGGAGTTAATAAAAGCATTAGTCAGAGGGCAGAAGAGGGGTTGTTGAGGTGGTTTGGTCATTTAGAGAGAATGGATCAAAGTAGAATGACATGGAAAACATATAAATCTATAGGGAAAGGAAAGAGGGGTAGGGGTCGTCCTCGAAAGGGTTGGAAAGAGGGGGTAAAGGAGGTTTTGTGGGCGAGGGGCTTGGACTTCCAGCAAGCGTGCATGAGCGTGTTAGATAGGAGTGAATGGAGACGAATGATACTTGGGACCTGACGATCTGTTGGAGTGTGAGCAGGGTAATATTTAGTGAAGGGATTCAGGGAAACCGGTTATTTTCTTATAGTCGGACATGAGCCCTGGAAATGGGAAGTACAATGCCTGCACTTTAAAGGAGGGGTTTGGGATATTGGCAGTTTGGAGGGATATGTTGTGTATCTCTATACGTATATGCTTCTAAACTGTTGTGTTCTGAGCACCTCTGCAAAAGCAGTGATAATGTGTGAGTGTGGTGAAAGTGTTGAATGATGATGAAAGTATTTTCTTTTTGGGGATTTTCTTTCTTTTTTGGGTTACCCTGCCTCAGTGGGAGACGACCGACTTGTTAAAAAAAAAAAAAAATATATATATATATATATATATATATATATATATATATATATATATATATATATATATATATATATATATATATATATATACATTATATATATATATATACATATATATATATATATATAGAGATATATATATATATATATATATATATATATATATATATATATATATATATATATATATATATATATATATATATATATTATTTATGTGTATTTCAATAAATTTTATTCAAACTCACTCTGATCTGCAATTTAAGGACGAAATTGCCCAAAATCTCCATGTTAATTATTAAATGAAAAACTGTTTTTTCCGGAAATTTTATACTTTTTTTTCACTTTTTTAATTATTGGTGTGAAATGTGGATGTGATGGTAGTGTGGGGGTGGTAGATGTGATGGTAGTGTGGGGGTGGTAGATGTGATGGTAGTGTGGGGGTGGTAGATGTGATGGTAGTGTGGGGGTGGTAGATGTGATGGTAGTGTGGGGGTGGTAGATGTGATGGTAGTGTGGGGGTGGTAGATGTGATGGTAGTGTGGGGGTGGTAGATGTGATGGTAGTGTGGGGGTGGTAGATGTGATGGTAGTGTGGGGGTGGTAGATGTGATGGTAGTGTTGGAGTGGTAGATGTGATGGTAGTGTGGGGGTGGTAGATGTGATGGTAGTGTGGGGGTGGTAGATGTGATGGTAGTGTGGGGGTGGTAGATGTGATGGTAGTGTGGGGGTGGTAGATGTGATGGTAGTGTGGGGGTGGTAGATGTGATGGTAGTGTGGGGGTGGTAGATGTGATGGTAGTGTGGGGGTGGTAGATGTGATGGTAGTGTGGGGGTGGTAGATGTGATGGTAGTGTGGGGGTGGTAGATGTGATGGTAGTGTGGGGGTGGTAGGTGATGGTGGGGGTGGTAGATGTGATGGTAGTGTGGGGGTGGTAGATGTGATGGTAGTGTGAGGGTGGTAGATGTGATGGTAGTGTGAGGGTGGTAGATGTGATGGTAGTGTGGGGGTGGTAGATGTGATGGTAGTGTGAGGGTGGTAGATGTGATGGTAGTGTGAGGGTGGTAGATGTGATGGTAGTGTGGGGGTGGTAGATGTGATGGTAGTGTTGGAGTGGTAGATGTGATGGTAGTGTGGAGGTGGTAGATGTGATGGTGGGGGTGGTAGATGTGATGGTAGTGTGAGGGTGGTAGATGTGATGGTAGTGTGGAGTGGTGGTAGATGTGATGGTAGTGTGGGGGGTGATGTAGAGTGTGAGGGTGGTAGATGTGATGGTAGTGTGGGGGTGGTAGATGTGATGGTAGTGTGGGGGTGGTAGATGTGATGGTAGTGTGGGGGTGGTAGATGTGATGGTAGTGTGGGGGTGGTAGATGTGATGGTAGTGTGGGGGTGGTAGATGTGATGGTAGTGTGGGGGTGGTAGATGTGATGGTAGTGTGGGGGTGGTAGATGTGATGGTAGTGTGGGGGTGGTAGATGTGATGGTAGTGTGAGGGTGGTAGATGTGATGGTAGTGTGGGGGTGGTAGATGTGATGGTAGTGTGGGGTGGTAGATGTGATGGTAGTGTGGGGGTGGTAGATGTGATGGTAGTGTGGGGGTGGTAGATGTGATGGTAGTGTGGGGGTGGTAGATGTGATGGTAGTGTGGGGGTGGTAGATGTGATGGTAGTGTGGGGGTGGTAGATGTGATGGTAGTGTGAGGGTGGTAGATGTGATGGTAGTGTGGGGGTGGTAGATGTGATGGTAGTGTGGGGGTGGTAGATGTGATGGTAGTGTGGGGGTGGTAGATGTGATGGTAGTGTGGGGGTGGTAGATGTGATGGTAGTGTGGGGGTGGTAGATGTGATGGTAGTGTGGGGGTGGTAGATGTGATGGTAGTGTGGGGGTGGTAGATGTGATGGTAGTGTGGGGGTGGTAGATGTGATGGTAGTGTGGGGGTGGTAGATGTGATGGTAGTGTGGGGGTGGTAGATGTGATGGTAGTGTGGGGGTGGTAGATGTGATGTTAGTGTGGGGTTGGTAGATGTGATGGTAGTGTGGGGGTGGTAGATGTGATGGTAGTGTGGGGGTGGTAGATGTGATGGTAGAGTGGGGGTGGTAGATGTGATGGTAGTGTGGGGGTGGTAGATGTGATGGTAGTGTAGGGGTGGTAGATGTGATGGTAGTGTGGGGGTGGTAGATGTGATGGTAGTGTGGGGGTGGTAGATGTGATGGTAGTGTGGGGGTGGTAGATGTGATGGTAGTGTGGGGTGGTAGATGTGATGGTAGTGTGGGGGTGGTAGATGTGATGGTAGTGTGGGGGTGGTAGATGTGATGGTAGTGTGGGGGTGGTAGATGTGATGGTAGTGTGGGGGTGGTAGATGTGATGGTAGTGTGGGGGTGGTAGATGTGATGGTAGTGTGGGGGTGGTAGATGTGATGGTAGTGTGGGGGTGGTAGATGTGATGGTAGTGTGGGGGTGGTAGATGTGATGGTAGTGTGGGGGTGGTAGATGTGATGGTAGTGTGGGGGTGGTAGATGTGATGGTAGTGTGGGGGTGGTAGATGTGATGGTAGTGTGGGGGTGGTAGATGTGATGGTAGTGTGGGGGTGGTTGATGTGATGGTAGTGTGGGGGTGGTAGATGTGATGGTAGTGTGGGGGTGGTAGATGTGATGGTAGTGTGGGGGTGGTAGATGTGATGGTAGTGTGGGGGTGGTAGATGTGATGGTAGTGTGGGGGTGGTAGATGTGATGGTAGTGTGGGGGTGGTAGATGTGATGGTAGTGTGGGGGTGGTAGATGTGATGGTAGTGAGGGGGTGGCAGATGTGATGGTAGTGTGTGGGTGGTAGATGTGATGGTAGTGTGAGGGTGGTAGATGTGATGGTAGTGTGGGGGTGGTAGATGTGATGGTAGTGTGGGGGTGGTAGATGTGATGGTAGTGTGGGGGTGGTAGATGTGATGGTAGTGTGAGGATGGTAGATGTGATGGTAGTGTGAGGATGGTAGATGTGATGGTAGTGTGAGGATGGTAGATGTGATGGTAGTGTGGGGGTGGTAGATGTGATGGTAGTGTGGGGGTGGTAGATGTGATGGTAGTGTGGGGGTGGTAGATGTGATGGTAGTGTGGGGGTGGTAGATGTGATGGTAGTGTGGGGGTGGTAGATGTGATGGTAGTGTGGGGGTGGTAGATGTGATGGTAGTGTGGGGGTGGTAGAGGTGATGGTAGTGTGGGGGTGGTAGATGTGATGGTAGTGTGGGGGTGGTAGATGTGATGGTAGTGTGGGGGTGGTAGATGTGATGGTAGTGTGGGGGTGGTCGATGTGATGGATGTGTGGGGTTGGTTGATATGATGGTAGTGTGGGGGTGGTAGATGTGATGGTAGTGTGGGGGTGGTAGATGTGATGGTAGTGTGGGGGTGGTAGATGTGATGGTAGTGTGGGGGTGGTAGATGTGATGGTAGTGTGGGGGTGGTAGATGTGATGGTAGTGTGGGGGTGGTAGATGTGATGGTAGTGTGGGGGTGGTAGATGTGATGGTAGTGTGGGGGTGGTAGATGTGATGGTAGTGTGGGGGTGGTAGATGTGATGGTAGTGTGGGGGTGGTAGATGTGATGGTAGTGTGGGGGTGGTAGATGTGATGGTAGTGTGGGGGTGGTAGATGTGATGGTAGTGTGGGGGTGGTAGATGTGATGGTAGTGTGGGGTGGTAGATGTGATGGTAGTGTGGGGGTGGTAGATGTGATGGTAGTGTGGGGGTGGTAGATGTGATGGTAGTGTGGGGGTGGTAGATGTGATGGTAGTGTGGGGGTGGTAGACGTGATGGTAGTGTGGGGGTGGTAGATGTGATGGTAGTGTGGGGGTGGTAGATGTGATGGTAGTGTGGGGGTGGTAGATGTGATGGTAGTGTGGGGGTGGTAGATGTGATGGTAGTGTGGGGGTGGTAGATGTGATGGTAGTGTGGGGGTGGTAGATGTGATGGTAGTGTGGGGGTGGTAGATGTGATGGTAGTGTGGTGGTGGTAGATGTGATGGTAGTGTGGGGGTGGTAGATGTGATGGTAGTGTGGGGGTGGTAGATGTGATGGTAGTGTGGGGGTGGTAGATGTGATGGTAGTGTGGGGTGGTAGATGTGATGGTAGTGTGGAGGTGGTAGATGTGATGGTAGTGTGGGGGTGGTAGATGTGATGGTAGTGTTGGAGTGGTAGATGTGATGGTAGAGTGGGGGTGGTCGATGAGATGGTAGTGTGGGGGTGTAGATGTGATGGTAGTGGTGGGGTGTTAGATGTGTTGGTAGTGTGGGGGTGGTAGATGTGATGGTAGTGTGGGGGTGGTAGATGTGATGGTAGTGTGAGGGTGGTAGATGTGATGGTAATGTGGGGGTGGTAGATGTGATGGTAGTGTGGGGGTGGTAGATGTGATGGTAGTGTGGGGGTGGTAGATGTGATGGTAGTGTGGGGGTGGTAGATGTGATGGTAGTGTGGGGGTGGTAGATGTGATGGTAGTGTGGGGGTGGTAGATGTGATGGTAGTGTAGGGGTGGTGAACGTGATGGTAGTGTGGGGGTGGTAGATGTGATGGTAGTGTGAGGGTGGTAGATGTGATGGTAGTGTGGGGGTGGTAGATGTGATGGTAGTGTGGGGGTGGTAGATGTGATGGTAGTGTGGGGGTGGTAGATGTGATGGTAGTGTGGGGGTGGTAGATGTGATGGTAGTGTGAGGGTGGTAGATGTGATGGTAGTGTGGGGGTGGTAGATGTGATGGTAGTGTGGGGGTGGTAGATGTGATGGTAGTGTGAGGGTGGTAGATGTGATGGTAGTGTGGGGGTGGTAGATGTGATGGTAGTGTGGGGGTGGTAGATGTGATGGTAGTGTGGGGGTGGTAGATGTGATGGTAGTGTGGGGGTGGTAGATGTGATGGTAGTGTGGGGTTGGTAGATGTGATGGTAGTGTGGGGGTGGTAGATGTGATAGTTGTGTAGGGGTGGTAGATGTGATGGTAGTGTGGGGGTGATAGATGTGATGGTAGTGTGAGGGTGGTAGATGGGATGGTAGTGTGGGGGTGATAGATGTGATGGTAGTGTGGGGGTGGTAGATGTGATGGTAGTGGGGGTGCTAGATGTGATGGTAGTGTGGGGGTGATAGATGTGATGGTAGTGTGAGGGTGGTAGATGTGATGGTAGTGTGGGGGTGGTAGATGTGATGGTAGTGTGGGGGTGGTAGATGTGATGGTAGTGTAGGGGTGGTAGATGTGATGGTAGTGTAGGGGTGGTAGATGTGTTGGTAGTGTGGGGGTGGTAGATGTGATGGTAGTGTGGGGGTGGTAGATGTGATGGTAGTGTGGGGGTGGTAGATGTGATGGTAGTGTGGGGGTGGTAGATGTGATGGTAGTGTGGGGGTGGTAGATGTGATGGTAGTGTGGGGGTGGTAGATGTGATGGTAGTGTGGGGGTGGTAGATGTGATGGTAGTGTGGGGGTGTTAGATGTGATGGTAGTGTGGGGGTGGTAGATGTGATGGTAGTGTGGGGGTGGTAGATGTGATGGTAGTGTGGGGGTGATAGATGTGATGATAGTGGGGGTGGTTGTTGTGATGGTTGTGTGGGGGTGGTAGATGTGATGGTAGTGTGGGGGTGGTAGATGTGATGGTAGTGTGGGGGTGGTAGATGTGATGGTAGTGTGGGGGTGATAGATGTGATGGTAGTGTGGGGGTGGTAGATGTGATGGTAGTGTGGGGGTGGTAGATGTGATGGTAGTGTGGGGGTGGTAGATGTGATGGTAGTGTGGGGATGGTAGATGTGATGGTAGTGTGGGGGTGGTAGATGTGATGGTAGTGTGGGGGTGGTAGATGTGATGGTAGTGTGGGGTTGATAGATGTGATGGTAGCGTGGGGGTGGTAGATGTGATGGTAGTGTGGGGGTGGTAGATGTGATGATAGTGTGGGGGTGGTAGATGTGATGGTAGTGTGGGGGTGGTAGATGTGATGGTAGTGTGGGGGTGGTAGATGTGATGGTAGTGTGGGGGTGGTAGATGTGATGGTAGTGTGGGGGTGGTAGATGTGATGGTAGTGTGGGGGTGGTAGATGTGATGGTAGTGTAGGGGTGGTAGATGTGATGGTAGTGTGGGGGTGGTAGATGTGATGGTAGTGTGGGGGTGGTAGATGTGATGGTAGTGTGGGGGTGGTAGATGTGATGGTAGTGTGGGGGTGATAGATGTGATGGTAGTGTGGGGGTGGTAGATGTGATGGTAGCGTGGGGGTGATAGATGTGATGGTAGTGTGGGGGTGGTAGATGTGATGGTAGTGTGGGGGTGGTAGATGTGATGGTAGTGTGGGGGTGGTAGATGTGATGGTAGTGTGGGGGTGGTAGAAGTGATGCTAGCGTGGGGGTGTTAGATGTGATGGTAGTGTGGGGGTGGTAGATGTGATGGTAGTGTGGGGGTGGTAGATGTGATGGTAGTGTGGGGGTGGTAGATGTGATGGTAGTGTGGGGGTGGTAGATGTGATGGTAGTGTGGGGGTGGTAGATGTGATGGTAGTGTGGGGGTGGTAGATGTGATGGTAGTGTGGGGGTGGTAGATGTGATGGTAGTGTGGGGGTGGTAGATGTGATGGTAGTGTGGGGGTGGTAGATGTGATGGTAGTGTGGGGGTGGTAGATGTGATGGTAGCGTGGGGGTGGTAGATGTGATGGTAGTGTGGGGGTGGTAGATGTGATGGTAGTGTGGGGGTGGTAGATGTGATGGTAGTGTGGGGGTGGTAGATGTGATGGTAGTGTGGGGGTGGTAGATGTGATGGTAGTGTGGGGGTGATAGATGTGATGGTAGTGTGGGGGTGGTAGATGTGATGGTAGTGTGGGGGTGGTAGATGTGATGGTAGTGTAGGGGTGGTAGATGTGATGGTAGTGTGGGGGTGGTAGATGTGATGGTAGTGTGGGGGTGGTAGATGTGATGGTAGTGTGGGGGTGGTAGATGTGATGGTAGTGTGCGGGTGGTAGATGTGATGGTAGTGTGGGGGTGGTAGATGTGATGGTAGTGTGGGGGTGATAGATGTGATGGTAGTGTGGGGGTGGTAGATGTGATGGTAGTGTGGGGGTGGTAGATGTGATGGTAGTGTGGGGGTGGTAGATGTGATGGTAGTGTGGGGGTGGTAGATGTGATGGTAGTGTGGGGGTGGTAGATGTGATGGTAGTGTGGGGGTGGCAGATGTGATGGTAGTGTGGGGGTGGTAGATGTGATGGTAGTGTGGGGTGGTAGATGTGATGGTAGTGTGGGGGTGGTAGATGTGATGGTAGTGTGGGGGTGGTAGATGTGATGGTAGTGTGGGGGTGGTAGATGTGATGGTAGTGTGGGGGTGGTAGATGTGATGGTAGTGTGGGGGTGGTAGATGTGATGGTAGTGTGGGGGTAGTAGATGTGATGGTAGTGTAGGGGTGGTAGATGTGATGGTAGTGTGGGGATAGTAGATGTGATGGTAGTGTGGGGGTGGTAGATGTGATGGTAGTGTAGGGCTGGTAGATGTGATGGTAGTGTGAGGGTGGTAGATGTGATGGTAGTGTGGGGGTGGTAGATGTGATGGTAGTGTGGGTGTGGTAGATGTGATGGTAGTGTGGGGGTGGTAGATGTGATGGTAGTGTGGGGGTGGTAGATGTGATGGTAGTGTGGGGGTGGTAGCTGTGATGGTAGTGTGGGGGTGGTAGATGTGATGGTAGTGTGGGGGTGGTAGATGTGATGGTAGTGTGGGGGTTGTAAATGTGATGGTAGTATGGGGGTGGTAGATGTGATGGTAGTGTGGGGGTGGTAGATGTGATGGTAGTGTGGGGGTGGTAGATGTGATGGTAGTGTAGTGGTGGTAGATGTGATGGTAGTGTAGGGGTGGTAGATGTGATGGTAGTGTGGGGGTGGTAGATGTGATGGTAGTGTGGGGTGGTAGATGTGATGGTAGTGTGGGGGTGGTAGATGTGATGGTAGTGTGGGGTGGTAGATGTGATGGTAGTGTGGGGGTGGTAGATGTGATGCTAGTGTGGGGGTGGTAGATGTGATGGTAGTGTGGGGGTGGTAGATGTGATGGTAGTGTGGGGGTGGTAGATGTGATGGTAGTGTGGGGGTGGTAGATGTGATGGTAGTGTGGGGGTGGTAGATGTGATGGTAGTGTGGGGGTGGTAGATGTGATGGTAGTGTGGGGGTGGTAGATGTGATGGTAGTGTGGGGGTGGTAGATGTGATGGTAGTGTGGGGGTGGTAGATGTGATGGTAGTGTGGGGGTGGTAGATGTGATGGTAGTGTGGGGGTGGTAGATGTGATGGTAGTGTGGGGGTGGTAGATGTGATGGTAGTGTGGGGGTGGTAGATGTGATGGTAGTGTGGGGGTGGTAGATGTGATGGTAGTGTGGGGGTGGTAGATGTGATGGTAGTGTGGGGGTGGTAGATGTGATGGTAGTGTGGGGGTGGTAGATGTGATGGTAGTGTGGGGGTGGTAGATGTGATGGGAGTGTGGGGGTGGTAGATGTGATGGTAGTGTGGGGGTGGTAGATGTGATGGTAGTGTGGGGGTGGTAGATGTGATGGTAGTGTAGGGGTGGTAGATGTGATGGTAGTGTGGGGGTGGTAGATGTGATGGTAGTGTGGGGGTGGTAGATGTGATGGTAGTGTGGGGGTGGTAGATGTGATGGTAGTGTGGGGGTGGTAGATGTGATGGTAGTGTGGGGGTGGTAGATGTGATGGTAGTGTGGGGGTGGTCGATGTGATGGTTGTGTTGGGGTGGTAGATGTGATGGTAGTGTGGGGGTGGTAGATGTGATGGTAGTGTGGGGGTGGTAGATGTGATGGTAGTGTGGGGGTGGTAGATGTGATGGTAGTGTAGGGGTGGTAGATGTGATGGTAGTGTGGGGGTGGTAGATGTGATGGTAGTGTGGGGGTGGTAGATGTGATGGTAGTGTGGGGGTGGTAGATGTGATGGTAGTGTGGGGGTGGTAGATGTGATGGTAGTGTGGGGGGGTGGTAGATGTGATGGTAGTGTGGGGGTGGTAGATGTGATGGTAGTGTGGGGGTGGTAGATGTGATGGTAGTGTGGGGGTGGTAGATGTGATGGTAGTGTGGGGGTGGTAGATGTGATGGTAGTGTGCGGGTGGTAGATGTGATGGTAGTGTGGGGGTGGTAGATGTGATGTTAGTGTGGGGGTGGTAGATGTGATGGTAGTGTGGGGTGGTAGATGTGATGTTAGTGTGGGGGTGGTAGATGTGATGGTAGTGTGGGGGTGGTAGATGTGATGGTAGTGTGGGGGTGGTAGATGTGATGGTAGTGAGGGGGTGGTAGATGTGTTGGTAGTGTGGGGGTGGTAGATGTGATGGTAGTGTGGGAGTGGTAGATGTGATGGTAGTGTGGGGGTGGTAGATGTGATGGTAGTGTGGGGGGTGGTAGATGTGATGGTAGTGTCGGGGTGGTAGATGTGATGGTAGCGTGGGGGTGGTAGATGTGATGGTAGTGTGGGGGTGGTAGATGTGATGGTAGTGTGGGGATGGTAGATGTGATGGTAGTATGGGGGTGGTAGATGTGATGGTAGTGTGGGGGTGGTAGATGTGATGGTAGTGTGGGGGTGGTAGATGTGATGGTAGTGTGGGGGTGGTAGATGTGATGGTAGTGTGGGGGTGGTAGATGTGATGGTAGTGTGGGGGTGGTAGATGTGATGGTAGTGTGGGGGTGGTAGATGTGATGGTAGTGTGGGGGTGGTAGATGTGATGGTAGTGTGGGGGTGGTAGATGTGATGGTAGTGTGGGGGTGGTAGATGTGATGGTAGTGTGGGGGTGGTAGATGTGATGGTAGTGTGGGGGTGGTAGATGTGATGGTAGTGTGGGGGTGGTAGATGTGATGGTAGTGTGGGGGTGGTAGATGTGATGGTAGTGTAGGGGTGGTAGATGTGATGGTAGTGTAGGGGTGGTAGATGTGATGGTAGTGTGGGGGTGGTAGATGTGATGGTAGTGTGGGGGTGGTAGATGTGATGGTAGTGTGGGGGTGGTAGATGTGATGGTAGTGTGGGGGTGGTAGATGTGATGGTAGTGTGGGGGTGGTAGATGTGATGGTAGTGTGGGGGTGGTAGATGTGATGGTAGTGTGGGGGTGGTAGATGTGATGGTAGTGTGGGGGTGGTAGATGAGATGGTAGTCTTTGGGTGGTAGAAGAGATGGTAGTGTGGGGGTGGTAGATGTGATGGTAGTGTGGGGGTGGTAGATGTGTGATAGTGTGGGGGGGTAGATGTGATGGTAGTGTGGGGGTGGTAGATGTGATGGTAGTGTGGGGGTGGTAGATGTGATGGTAGTGTGGGGGTGGTAGATGTAATGGTAGTGTAAAGGTGGTAGATGTGATGGTAGTGTGAGGGTGGTAGATGTGATGGTAGTGTGGGCGTGGTAGATGTGATGGTAGTGTAGGGGTGGTAGATGTGATGGTAGTGTGGGGGTGGTAGATGTGATGGTAGTGTCGGGGTGGTAGATGTGATGGTAGTGTGGGGGTGATAGATGTGATGGTAGTGTGAGGGAGGTAGATGTGATGGTAGTGTGGGGGTGGTAGATGTGATGGTAGTGTGGGGGTGGTAGATGTGATGGTAGTGAAGGGGTGGTAGATGTGATGGTAGTGTGAGGGTGGTAGATGTGATGGTAGTGTGGGGGTGGTAGATGTGATGGTAGTGTAGGGGTTGTAGATGTGATGGTAGTGGGGGGGTGGTAGATGTGATGGTAGTGTGGGGGTGGTAGATGTGATGGTAGTGTGTGGGTGGTAGATGTGATGGTAGTGTGGGGGTGGTAGATGTGATGGTAGCGTGGGGGTGATAGATGTGATGGTAGTGTGGGGGTGGTAGATGTGATGGTAGTGTGGGGGTGGTAGATGTGATGGTAGTGTAGGGGTGGTAGATGTGATGGTAGTGTGGGGGTGGTAGATGTGATGGTAGTGTGGGGTGGTAGATGTGATGGTAGTGTGGGGGTGGTAGATGTGATGGTAGTGTGGGGGTGGTAGATGTGATGGTAGTGTGGGGGGTGGTAGATGTGATGGTAGTGTCGGGGTGGTAGATGTGATGGTAGCTTGGGGTTGGTAGATGTGATGATAGTGTGGGGGTGGTAGATGTGATGGTAGTGTGGGGAGGGGTAGATGTGATGGTAGTGTGGGGGTGGTAGATGTGATGGTAGTGTGGGGGGTTGTAGATGTGATGGTAGTGTAGGGGTGGTAGATGTGATGGTAGTGTGGGGGTGGTAGATGTGACGGTAGTGTGGGGGTGGTAGATATGATGGTAGTGTGGGGGTGATAGATGTGATGGTAGTGTGGGGGTGGTAGATGTGACGGTAGTGTGGGGGTGGTAGATATGATGGTAGTGTGGGGGTGATAGATGTGATGGTAGTGTGGGGTGGTAGATGTGATGGTAGTGTTGGGGTGATAGATGTGATTGTAGTGTGGGGGTGGTAGATGTGATGGTAGTGTTGGGTTGGTAGATGTTATGCTAGTGTAGGGGTAGGTAGATGTGATGGTAGTGTGGGGGTGGTAGATGTGATGGTAGTGTGGGGTGGTAGATGTGATGGTAGTGTAGGGGTGATAGATGTGAAGGTAGTGTGGGGGTGGTAGATGTGATGGTAGTGTTGGGTTGGTAGATGTTATGCTAGTGTGGGGGTGATAGATGTGATGGTAGTGTAGGGGTGATAGATGTGAAGGTAGTGTGGGAGCGGTAGATGTGATGGTAGTGTAGGGGTGGTAGATGTGATGGTAGTATGTGATGGTAGTGTGGGAGTGGTAGATGTGATGGTAGTGTGGGGGTGGTAGATGTGATGGTAGTGTGGGGGTGGTAGATGTGATGGTAGTGTGATGGGTAGTAGTGTGGGGTGGTAGATGTGATGGTAGTGTGATGGGGGGTGGTAGATGTGATGGTAGTGTGGGGGTGGTAGATGTGATGGTAGTGTGGGGGTGGTAGATGTGATGGTAGTGTGGGGGTGGTAGATGTGATGGTAGTGTAGGGGTGGTAGATGTGATGGTAGTGTGGGGGTGGTAGATGTGATGGTAGTGTGGGGGTGGTAGATGTGATGGTAGTGTGGGGGTGATAGATGTGATGGTAGTGTGGGGTGGTAGATGTGATGGTAGAAGTAATGGTAGTGTACAGTAGTAGAGGTGTTGGTAATAGTAATGTTAATGGTGGGGGGTGTTGATAATGGGAGTAGTGATGGTGGGGGTGGTAGAGGTGTTGGTGGTGATGGTGGTGTTGGGGTGGGAGAGTTATCTGGGTGGTAAAGATGGTTGTGGGGATGGTACGTGTTGGATGGGGTGATAGAGTTGTTGATACGGAGTAGTAGTAGATGTGTTCGTAGGGATGGTGGTAGAGGTATTGTGGCGGTGGTAGCATAAATGGTGGTGGTGGTGGTGGTAAATATTTTGGTGGTCGTCGTAGTAGAGATGATGGTGGGTGTGGTAGAAGTGTTGTTAGTGGTGGGAGTCGTAGATGCGTTAGGGGTCGTAGCAGTGCAGGTGGTAGTCCAGGTATTGGTAGAGGTATTGATGGTAGTAGTAATAGGGATTAATGGGGTGGTTGTGGAATCATATACGTGTTAGTGGAAGGGAGGGTAGTAGTGTTGTGATGGTAGAGCTGCTTGTAGTGGGTACTGTGGTATAATTATTATCATGGGGGAGCGCTAAACCCATAGGTATTGTACAGCCCCTGTTGGAGGGGGGTGGACGGAATGCACTCAGCTCCAGTTCCCTAGATCAAGAGTCCCTCACCAGCATCAAGGAACCTCCCTTGAGAGGGGTTACTATCTTAGAGGTTTTAGACGTGTTGATGATTCTAACAGTGTGTGTGGGGTAAGAGGCTTATGACTATATTCATCTTCTACATCTCGTATAAGTAATTAAGCTATTTTTCTGTATATATAACTCAATTTCCATAATTTTTCGATTTTTTTGAGAGCGCGGAAAATTGCCCTACAGCCCTCCTTAATTCCTCATAATTCTTCACATGTTGATGTTTTATGTCTAATAAAGTAAACCTCAGAACGGGCGGGGATTGAACAAATGACAAGTGAGTCTTAAAACTCAAGGACAGTGCGTAAGCCACACGGCCAGCTGGTTACGATAAGATTTTTACAATCCATGGGCTCAATATTCGCCTGTTCTGTGGTTTGTTAGCAATCGTGTTATTACGATTTCGTGAGTCTTGTAAAATGGTGGCTATTCTCAGGGCGTCGTTGGAAAAATCCTCTGAGAGAGAAGCGTTTTGTCAAGAGCATCTTATTCATAATCTCAGAGCATTGTTCGTTTAATAACCTGAGTGAGAAGTTTCTTTTCCAAGAATTCTCATTTAACCTTACAGGATGCTAAAACAATCGCGATACAAACAAGAAGAGCTTTGTGAAGTGCAGTAATTAACCGAAGATGCAAAATTAAGGAATGAAACTCCGAGGTAGGAGATGCACGATCCATGTGGGTAAGTGATCTTTTACTCATTGGGCTGTGTTGACACCTTTGGGTTACAAGTGAAGAACCTGGGTTCGATAATGACAGCGTGGTGACTTTGGGTAAGCCTCCTTACACCTGTTGTCGTTTCCGCTGATCAGTAAAGAGGCAGCTGTATGTTATGGGTCACTTCTTGAAGCAGCGCAGTATACCTAAGCAATGAGACGAACTAAGGTAAATAAAATGACAACTCTTAGCCTGTAAATACAGTTTATAAAAATGCTTAATTAGAATAAATTATAATGTTCATAGCAAATACTTTACAAATATTGGATTAATTTAATTTTATTATAAGGGGATACCAATAAACAAGAAGACTCTTCGCAGACCTTGACTGTAGAGCGTGTGGGCACAACCAGTATGTTGATATCATGTCTTCCCTTGTCCTTTTGTCGTCCAGGGTCGTTAGATGCAATTTCTTTAGCCTAGCCTCTCTTTGTAGCTCAAATTTCTTAGCTCTGGAACTAGCTTCGTTAGCATACTTCTTCACTTTCTCTAGCTCCTTACCATGCTTCCTCAGGTGTGGGTTCTATACTTGTGCTGCGTACTCCAAGACGTGCCTAACAGATTATGTTGTATAAAGCACCTGGAATTATTTTATTGAGATTCCTGAAGGCCACTGTCAGATTTGCCACGCACACCATTGGCTGCAGAGGTTATTCTACTGATGTGTGTGCTGGTGCTCATGAGTGAGGCCCCAGAAGTCCTGAGGGTGTTGGTCTGTTATTAATCCCTAAGAATTATTGTGGGTTTTGAAGGAGAGTGAGCAGAAGACTGAATACTAATAGTGATACGTTTTTCATAAATATACCTGGAGATAGCTTACAAGTGTTATGTTTTTATATTTGTCTGTTTCCTGGGATAATACTGTTGAAGAGATGTTACCTTAGGTGCAACACTTCAATAATAATGATAATAATTTAAGTGGGCAGGATTTCTCTGACAAAAAAAATATTTTTTTAATGTATTATTTAAATTATCCGATTCAATTTAAATCAATTAATTTAATAATTTATTAATAGTTTTCCTTATTACGTAATTTAATGGGGAATATTCACGTTGTATATAATTATTAATATATTCATGACAAAATATGTAAATATATATTTATAATAGGAGTATTAGCCTTCATTTATGATATATTATTAATTATCCATTTCCATTCTCGATATATTTAATTAAGACGGCTAATAATTTTTATTATTCCCTACCATATTTTCTTCCGACAAGTAGTTACGTGTTTTAAGTTGTGTGACTCCTATTTATTCATATTTATGTTCACCTATCTGTTGCTATAGGAGCAGTTACAGTCGTATCGTCAAGTCTTCAGTAAATATTACATCCGAATATTATTTAAAACTTCAAATGCCTGTACAGTTTATGATTTTAATTGATTCAGATGTAATTGGTGTTTACAAAGAAACGTTTTATAGTGACCTTGAGACTCCAATTGTAGTTCCTAGTCTTCCTCCGAAAAAAGTATTTTTTTTTTCAAATCTTATTATATTTCATGTGATTTACATGTTTCTCTTTTCCTCCTTTTAAACATCGTATAACCTTATGGCAACGACAAGTGTGAGAGGTTTCTCCTGATAATCAAAGCAGGAGCTTTGATTAAACATTTCACTCTGTTGTTGGCAGTGCGGTAAACTGAAGCTTATTGATTACGCTTATTGTTTGAGAAGCATTGTTTGTATACATGGAAGCGAGGAACAATACTGTGAAAGGTAAAGTGAATCGTCAGTGTTGTCGTGGGATTATTCACAAATTTTCATAAACTGAAAAGCGACAATGCAGGTGTAGAGGAATTAACAAACCTCCTCACACTATTGCTCCTTTTATATCTAGCAATAAATAGGTACCTGTGTGTTAGTCGACCTTCGTGAATGAATGACGATTTTGAAAATCATAAACAAAAACTAATCTACAAATTTAATCTAAACTGCATTAAATTTTAGATAAATTTATATTTAAAACGTGAATATTTTCATAGCTCACAATTTTAGTACCAAAATAGTAACCTTAAACATATTTGCCTCAGAAAATACTCTGTAATATAATATTTAATGCTGGCTATTGCAACCGGAAATGGAACCAGCTCAACACATGTGTGTAATAATTACCCTAAAGGTACACAATGTATCATACCTTAATGGCGTAGTTGGCCTACAAATCCTCGGGTATGGCAACTTTAACAGACATTTAATTTTATTATATGTTAAATGTCGCAATTCTCTCTCTCTCTCTCTCTCTCTCTCTCTCTCTCTCTCTCTCTCTCTCTATATATATATATATATATATATATATATATATATATATATATATATATATATATATATATATATATATATATATATATATATATATATATATATATTATATATATATATATATATTACAAAAACAAGTGCTGTATTTTATTGCAGGGGTCGAGTCTTAGCGCCTGTCTCCGTCTCCCTGCTGGCCACTATTGGTTTTGCTTTTCTCTAGCTGCGTTAGCCTTGTAATACCTATTCTTAAAGCTATAAATGGATTCTGTCTGTTCCACATAGCTGTCTAGGTCGTTCCACTTCCTGGTCACTCTAAGGCTGAAGAAGTATTTCGTAGCATCCCTGTGACTAATTTGTGCTTTGAACCTAGAGCTGTGACCTCGTATACTTCTGACTCGTCTCTCAGATTCTCCCTGTCCACCTTGTCAATTCCTCTTAGTATTTTGTACGTCGTAATCATGTCACCTTTAGTCGTCACGGTCAGCTCCTCTAGCCTCTCCCCTTCAGCTCTAGAACAGTTTTCGTTGTAAACCTTTGCAATTTCTATTTTTTCTTGATATACTTAATCAGGTGTGGGTTCATTACTGGTGCTTCTTACTCCAACATCGGCCAGACAAATGTGCTGCATAGCAAGCGCATGTCTGCATGACGTGCGCTTGCTGCGGGAATTAGACTGATGTGCTTCAGGCCATATGCTCGATATGTTCATCCCAAAGTTCTCTCTAGCCTGTATTCCCTTTGCGGTCTTCTTTTCCCATCCGCAATGGTCATAACTTTGCCCTTGCTAAAGTTAAACTCTAGCTGCACTTGTCAGACCAGACCTGCAGCCTGGCCACGTCCATTTGTAATCTTACCAAGTCCTCACTTACTTATATTCTTATTAATTTTACTTAATCTGCGAAAAGAAATATCACAAAGCTATTCCTTCCGTCATGTTATTCCTTGTGATACTCCATTCGTCACACTTGCTCAATCTGACACCTCTTACTAAACTCTCATTCGTACTTTCCTCTTATTAAATATTCTTTAATATATAGTAGTGCCTTCCCAGTTGATCCACCTGCTTCTCTAAATCTGATCCCATTCCCTTCTGCGGAATTGTGTCAAAATCCTTCTTATAGTCCCCCAAAAATGCAATCTGGACATCTCTCTCCTGCCTCACTTTTCTTACCTTGTCACACTGAAAGTAGGTTTATTAGACAGGATTTTCCAGCTCTGAAGCCTTGCTGGTTGTATACAAACACCGCTCCTCTCTGGTACTCCACTACTCTTTGTCTGTGTGAATGTGTGTGTGTGTGTGTGTGTGTGTGTGTGTGTGTGTGTGTGTGTGAAGCACAGAAGTGAAAGGCAAGATGATCTGTACCCATGGAAGACCAGAATAAAAAATCTCTACTCAGAAACTGTACAACTCACTGGGTATGTGAAGGTGCTTGTTTATCTTCATCAGACATCATCGTTATCATCATCAGTTTTCATCGTGTTCACTATCATCAGTCACCATGATCATCATCATCATCATCATTATCATCATCGGCTCACGACAATAACATATTTCTCTAGTTCATTATTACGAGTCTCGACCTTTCATCAAGAGAGCAATTAGCTTTGTCAATATCAAGCATCCATCTCAGGAAATGAATTCCCAAGATTACACAGAAGCAAAAGAATCAGCAACAAAAGCAGCGGAATCATGCAACCTGCCCAGCTGACAGCTAAATACATGGTTCTACGATGACCAGGCTTGCAAGACCTGACCCTGGCTCCACCTGGCTAGCCTTAATGTAAGTGAGGAGGACCTTGCCCTGGCTACTCCTAGACAGCCTATCGCTAGTGAACCTCTGATCTTGGCTCCTCCTAGCTAGCTTAATTAATGTTAATCATGAGGACCCGACCTTAGGACCACCATTGCGTTTAGCGGTGATAGATATTAGTTAATTATTCCCAAATGAAATATGCCTATGACTTTCTTAAGAAATGGTAGATCAACTTTCCAGAGGACAATATTAGAGGTACTGTGGATGCCAAATGAGTGTCGAGTTTGCTTTTGTGTGACCAACGCAGCAAGTGAATAAATTTGCCACTACTGGTCCCCTTTCCTTCGAAAATCCAACCTTGTGGGACGTTACTGAGCCAAAGTGTTGCTTACACACACGGAACTGAAGAGAAAACTTCTAAGTTTACTTACTTTTTGTATGTTGAATGGGAAAATATTGATGTAAGTGTCTAGGTTGGGTCAGCTTTCATGAAATTACCTCTAAATATTCCTTAGTTCAATCAAATTGTTCCAGAAATGCATACTACAAACGTAACATTTATTTGGTTCACTGTTTATTCTCTTTCACAATTTTCAAATTACTTTTTCCTGTTTAATTGTAATAAGACTTCATATTACTATTAATTAGTCAAATTACTTTTCTTAGGTAATTTACATCAGGGTCCATAACGAAAGTTTCTGTAAAAGTATTTATTTATATAAACACACAGAAATTTAACAACTCTTTTTCGTTGAGTCTTTCGACATACTGGATAGTGGTGCTGCCACTGGCTTGGCTTACTGTTGTTGCTCCTGTGGCTTAGCCTTGACATGACAGTGGTGCTGCCACTGGCTTGGCTTACTGTTGTTACTCTTGTGGCTTAGCCTTGACATGACAGTGGTGCTGCCACTGGCTTGGCTTACTGTTGTTGCTCTTGTGGCTTAACCTTGACATGACAGTGGTGCTGCCACTGGCTTGGCTTACTGTTGTTGCTCTTGTGGCTTAACCTTGACATGACAGTGGTGCTGCCACTGGCTTGGCTTACTGTTGTTGCTCTTGTGGCTTAACCTTGACATGACAGTGGTGTTGCCACTGGCTTGGCTTACTGTTGCTGCTCTTGTGGCTTAGCCTTGACATGACAGTGGTGCTGCCACAGTGGTGTTGCCACTGGCTTGGCTTACTGTTGTTGCTCTTGTGGCTTAGCCTTGACATGACAGTGGTGTTGCCACTGGCTTGGCTTACTGTTGCTGCTCTTGTGGCTTAGCCTTGACATGACAGTGGTGTTGCCACTGGCTTGGCTTACTGTTGCTGCTCTTGTGGCTTAGCCTTGACATGACAGTGGTGTTGCCACTGGCTTGGCTTACTGTTGTTGCTCCTGTGGCTTAGCCTTGACATGACAGTGGTGTTGCCACTGGCTTGGCTTACTGTTGTTGCTCCTGTGGCTTAGCCTTGACATGACAGTGGTGTTGCCACTGGCTTGGCTTACTGTTGTTGCTCCTGTGGCTTAGCCTTGACATGATAGTGGTGTTGCCACTGGCTTGGCTTACTGTTGTTGCTCCTGTGGCTTAGCCTTGACATGATAGTGGTGTTGCCACTGGCTTGGCTTACTGTTGTTGCTCCTGTGGCTTAGCCTTGACATGATAGTGGTGTTGCCACTGGCTTGGCTTACTGTTGTTGCTCTTGTGGCTTAGCCTTGACATGAAGGGTTGCATGCAGCGAGACGCAGAGATTTCTTCGGTAAATTAAAATCCTTCAATCCGTCTTCAAACGGATCACATTGACGTCCAGTGTACGTTGCTACAGTAACGTCTTGATCACCGTGGTCACAGTGATGTCTTGATCACCCTGGTAGCAGTGATGCCTTAATCACCCTGGTGGCAGTGATGTCTTGATCACTATGGTAATAGTGTCATCTGGCTCACCAAGGTTACAGTTTCGTCTGGCTCACCAAGGTTACAGTGTCGTCTGGCTCACCAAGGTTACAGTGTCGTCTGGCACACCAAGGTTACAGTGTCGTCTGGCACACCAAGGTTACAGTGTCGTCTGGCTCACCAAGGTTACAGTGTCGTCTGGCTCACCAAGGTTACAGTGTCGTCTGGCTCACCAAGGTTCCAGCGTCGTATGGCTCACCAAGGTTACAGTTTCGTCTGGCTCACCAAGGTTACAGTGTCGTCTGGCTCACCAAGGTTCCAGCGTCGTATGGCTCACCAAGGTTACAGTTTCGTCTGGCTCACCAAGGTTACAGTGTCGTCTGGCTCACCAAGGTTACAGTGTCGTCTGGCTCACCAAGGTTACAGTGTCGTCTGGCTCACCAAGGTTCCAGCGTCGTATGGCTCACCAAGGTTACAGTGTCGTACGGTACACCAAGGTTACAGCGTCGTCTGGCTCACCTAGTTTACAGAGTCGTCTGGCACACCAAGGTTACAGTGTCGTACGGCTCACCAAGGTTACAGCGTCGTCTGGCTCTCCAAGGTTGCAGCGTCGTCTGGCTCACCAAGGTCACAGTGTCGTACGGCTCACCAAGGTTAGAGCGTCGTATGGCTCACCAAGGTTACAGTGTCTTACGGCTCACCAAGGTTAGAGCGTCGTATGGCTCACCAAGGTTACAGTGTCGTACGGCTCACCAAGGCTACAGTGTCGTCTGGCTCACCAAGGTTACAGCGTCGTCTGGCTCACCAAGGTTACAGCGTCGTCTGGCTCACCAAGGTTACAGTGTCGTCTGACTCACCAAGGTTACGGTATCGTCTGGCTCACTAAGGTTACAGTGTCGTCTGGCTCACCAAGGTTAAAGTGTCGTCTGGCTCACCAAGGTTAAAGTGTCGTCTGGCTCAGCAAGGTTACAGTGTCGTACTGTTAACCAAGATTACAGTGTCGTCTGGCTCACCAAGGTTCCAGCGTCGTCTGGCTCACCAAGGTTACAGTGTCGTACGGCTCACCAAGGTTACAGCGTCGTCTCTCTCACCAAGGTTACAGCGTCGTCTGGCTCACCAAGGTTACAGTATCGTCTGGCTCACCAAGGTTACAGTGTCGTCTGGCTCACCAAGGTTACAGCGTCGTCTGGCTCACCAAGATTACAGCGTCGTCTGGCTCACTAAGGTTACAGTATCGTCTGGCTCACCAAGGTTACAGCGTCGTCTGGCACACCAAGGTTACAGTGTCGTCTGGCTCACCAAGGTTACAGTGTCGTCTGGCTCACCAAGGTTAAAGTGTCGTCTGACTCACCAAGGTTAAAGTGTCGTCTGGCTCACCAAGGTTACAGTGTCGTAAGGCTCACCAAGGTTACAGCGTCGTCTGGCTCACCAAGGTTACAGTGTCGTCTGGCTCACCAAGGTTCCAGCGTCGAATGGCTCACCAAGGTTACAGCGTCGTCTGGCTCACCAAGGTTACAGTGTCGTCTGGCTCACCAAGGTTACAGTGTCGTACGGCTCACCAAGGTTCCAGCGTCGTATGGCTCACCAAGGTTACAGTGTCGTACGGCTCACCAAGGTTACAGTGTCGTCTGGTTCACCAAGGTTACAGTATCGTCTGGCTCACCAAGGTTACAACGTAGTATGGCTCACAAAGGTTACAGTGTCGTACGGCTCACCAAGGTTACAGCGTCGTCTGGCTCACCAAGGTTACAGAGTTGTCTCGCTCACCAAGGTTACAGTGTCGTACGGCTCACCAAGGTTACAGCGTCGTATGGCTCACCAAGGTTGCAGTGTCGTACGGCTCACAAAGGTTGCAGTGTCGTCTGGCTCACCAAGGTTACAGCGTCGTCTGGCTTACCAAGGTTACAGCGTCGCATGGCTCACCAAGGTTACAGTGTCGTACGGCTCACCAAGGTTACAGCGTCGTCTGGCTCACCAAGGTTTCAGCGTCGTCTGGCTCACCAAGGTTACAGTGTCGTACGGCTCACCAAGGTTACAGTGTCGTACGGCTGACCAAGGTTACAGCGTCGTCTGGCTCACCAAGGTTACAGTGTCGTCTGGATCACCAAGGTTACAGTGTCGTACGGCTCGCCAAGGTTACAGTGTCGTACGGCTCACCAAGGTTACAGCGTCGTCTGGCTCACCAAGGTTACAGTGACGTACGGCTCACCAAGGTTACAGCGTCGTCTGGCTCACCAGGGTTACAATGTCGTACGGCTCACCAAAGTTACAGTGACGTACGGCTCACAAAGGTTACAGTGTCGTACGGCTCACCAATGTTACAGTGACGTACGGCTCACCAAGGTTACAGTGACGTGCGGCTCACCAAGGTTACAGTGACGTACGGCTCACCAAGGTTACATTGTCGTACGGCTCACCAAGGTTACAGTGCCGTACGGCTCACCAAGGTTACAGCGTCGTATGGCTCACCAAGGATACAGTGTCGTACGGCTCACCAAGGTTACAGTGTCGTACGGCTCACCAAGGTTACAGTGTCGTCTGGCTCACCAAGGTTACAGTGTCGTACGGCTCACCAAGGTTACAGCGTCGTCTGGCTCACCAAGGTTACAGTGCCGCACGGCTCACCAAGGTTACAGTGTCGTACGGCTCACCAAGGTTACAGCGTCGTATGGCTCACCAAGGTTACAGTGTCGTACGGCTCACCAAGGTTACAGTGTCGTACGGCTCACCAAGGTTACAGTGTCGTACGGCTCACCAAGGTTACAGTGTCGTACGGCTCACCAAGGTTACAGCGTCGTCTGGCTCACCAAGGTTACAGCGTCGTCTGGCTCACCAAGGTTACAGCGTCGTCTTGCTCACCAAGGTTACAGTGTCGTACGGCTCACCAAGGTTACAGTGACGTACGGCTCACCAAGGTTACAGTGTCGTACGGCTCACCAAGGTTACAGTGACGTACGGCTCACAAAGGTTACAGTGACGTACGGCTCACCAAGGTTACATTGACGTAGGGCTCACCAAGGTTACAGTGTCGTACGGCTCACCAAGGTTACAGTGTCGTACGGCTCACCAAGGTTACAGTAAC
>NW_027197864.1:0-53436 GCF_038502225.1 Cherax quadricarinatus
TGTAGAAAACAGGCAGTAGCAAGTTTTATTAGATTATTAAAAACATACATATTAATTTAGGAAAAAAGAATGGTAAGGAGATTAGATAATACAGAGATAGAGAAAGGCTGGAAATTTAAAAAAGTCAGTTTTCCATTTCTAAACAATATTCTGCCCTATATGTTTTCAGGGGTCAGTATATGACCACGTCTCTACATACGTCACAACTTTTCCTTTTGCAATAAATTTCATGTTCCAGGTATCTTTGTCTCTCTCTCTGACTGACCTAATGCTTAGTTAGGTCTTCACGCTTTCATCAGTTTGTATAATTGTTGAATCGCTTGTAGAGACCTCGGAATACTGTTCCCAATAATGTTTTAAAATACTTTTAAAACATTATTTCATAGGATGTTTTATTAATTTTAATAGGTTTACTGTTTGTTAATTTTATCATTGTGGCAAATTGTTTTGAAAACTGATAATTTGAAGATTGAGACACTTATGTATTGGACTGATGAAGCCACTGTGAGGCGAAATGTTTCTTCAATAAAAATTCCCATATGTTGCATAAGTGTCTCAATCTTCAAGTTTATCATTATTTTTCCTGAGTTGTTATATATATATATATATATATATATATATATATATATATATATATATATATATATATATATATATATATATACATATATATATATATATATATATATATATATATATATGTCGTGCCGAATATGTAAAACTGGTCAATTAGCAAGAACTCATTTAAAATTAATTCCTTTCTGAAATTTTCTCTTATACGTTTAAAGATATATTTTTTTCATTAATGTTAATGTAAAAATTTATAATTTTGCACCAAAAGAATCTTAGAAAACTTACCTAACCTTATTATAACAAGAACAATTTATTTTAGCCTAACCCAATTAAATATATTTTAGATTTGCTTACAATAATTTAATACTATACAAACACAGTGAAATATATTTTTTTCGTTAGGTTCAGAATGATTTGGGCGAAATTATTGCACACACAAATTTTCGCTTGTCCTATATGGCAAGATGAGCGTTGCTATTTAAGCCAAGATCGCAAGTTCTGACTATTCGGCACGACATATATATATATATATATATATATATATATATATATATATATATATATATATATATATATATATATATATATATATATATATATATATATATATATATATATATATATATATATATATATATATATATATATATATATGATCTATATATATGACCTATACATATATATATATATATATATATATATATATATATATATATATATATATATATATATATATATATATATATATATATATATATATATGTATATATAGCTGAATGACCTATGTAGTCAAAGCGTAGGTCATATCAATACAATGAAATGATCTTCGACCAGTTTCCAGTTATCTTACCTATTTCCGAGTTTCCCTTTCTTCATATCCAATCTGCAACCTCCACAGATACTGATGGTGGACGTGAACGATAATACATTGTACGCTACTTACGGCTACATACTGATCAACAGAACCGACACCAAATACACACTCAACAGAGTTGGCAAGTGCCAGGGCAATTCAGGTGAGCACTGACACATAGACCTGCCTCTCTTCCTGCAAAATAATTGGGAGTATAGTAAGTGCAGAACGTTTGGCATAGCTTTAGGAAAGAAAACGTCCTTTCTGGGGTTGAGCCTGGATGATGAGAGAGAGGTTTTGTGAGAGGAGAGTCATGAAAGGGAGAGAAAGAGGGAAGGCATAACTCAGCTGCTGCGAGTTTTGGGTCTAGTATATTTCTCAGTTGTAAACACGGCTTGTTATGAATCGGCCTGGATAGGCCGATTTAACGTGTGACACTCATCCTAGCTATCCATGGTTACACTAAAAACCAATTTTGCACAATCTATAGTGAAAGGATCCCGATGTTTTCTCTCTTGTTGAAGATATAGGAAGAAGCTGTTGCTGTTGCAGATTCACTCACATACATTGCTTCTTTACTTGTGTATTTATATGAAAATGCTGTAAATATATACGTCGGTAGTTTTGGCTCCTCTAGACAACTAGTGCGAGGTCTGAAGCATAAATATAAATTTATAATTTTTTTATAATTTTATAACTAAAGTTATGTTTACGGAAGTTACTGTACTTCTAACCTGTTCATTCAAAGATATGCTTCAAGCCAGGCTAAGAGGTTGGTAAACTTTCTTGTTTGTCACGAGGAAGAAAATTGCGATTACATTAGCTTGAGTCTTTTTTAGAGTTAATTTAGATTACTACACGGACTGAACAGAGTGCCAACACTCTTAGTTCTCTAAGCCGAAGATGTATTGGAGCAAGGGAACCAAGATTCCAATGCTGTTGCTTGATTTAGGTATCCCAAGGGAGGCCTGTAAAAGGTTGCCTTAATTTCTTTTATCCTCCAACTTTTCGTTTTTATTTCGTTCGTAACTAGAGAATGCCTTGTCCAATCATCTTCAAATTTTCAGCGTTTGTGTATGGTAATAAGGACCGGTTCTTTGAACCACTGGAATGTTCACGTGCCTACTTACCAAAGTTCGTTGTGCCTCCTGAGCGGCTAGTTTATTATGCATCCTCTCCAGGTAGATGCTGATCCTGTGAGTGGTAGCACAAGAGGACAGTTATACAGAGGTCACAATGGATCTTTGTCAGTTTTCCAAAACTCTCAGGAAGAGTGTTCTCAGGGTCAACGCCTCTGCAGTCAAATCCTTGACTAGGTTTCTTGGCGGATCAAGGCATGATCAACCAGGTTGTTACTGCTGACCGCAAGTAGTCCAACGTACGAACCACAGCCCGGCTGGTCAGGTACTGACTTTAGGTAACAGTCCAGCTCTCTCTTGAAGGCAGCCAGAGGTCTATTGGTAATTCCCATGTTTAATTTGCATGGTAATTTACATGTCTAAGGACATGTACTACGACAACTACGACAACAACTACTACAACTAACCCGTCTCTTTGGGTAGGACCTACTTCCACTGGGGAATCCCGCCTACCAGTTACTATGCCCTCGTCTGCTACCCGTCCCATTTCCACCTGACGTTAGTACATAAGCGTCAGGCGCCTTGCTTCTGCTTCAGAATCTCCACGACTACGGTGCTCTTCGCACCTACTCCAAGGTTGAGGGACTGATTACCTCATCTTCTGTACACAGTTCTACTGTCTTCAAGTTATGTCCTGGAATTTGTATTGATAAAGCCACTGGATGGCGAAACGTCTACAATAAGATAAGATAAGATTTCGTTCGGATTTTTAACCCCGGGGGGTTAGCCACCCAGGATAACCCAAGAAAGTCAGTGCGTCATCGAGGACTGTCTAACTTATTTCCATTGGGGTTCTTAATCTTGTCCTCCAAGATGCGACCCACACCAGTCGACTAACACCCAGGTACCTATTTTCTGCTAGGTGAACAGGACAACAGGTGTAAGGAAACGTGTCGAAATGTTTCCACCCGCCGGGAATCGAACCCGGGCCCTCCGTGTGTGAAGCGGGAGCTTTAGCCACCAGGCCACCGGGCCACCTAAAGATACCCAGATGTTGCACATGCGTCTTAAGTTCATCTTGTCGGTATTGTATACCATTCTTGTACAGCAAAATATCTACCTTTTACCCACACACAAATAAAAAAATGTGGTTTCAAAAAATAAATTCACTAGTTTGTAAAAAAAATCATTCTTTCATGTTCTTTGTGAAATTAATTGCAGTCCGATCATTATTAATGACACCCAATCAAGAAATAAATAAAAAAAATTACTTTAAAGATAATCAACGGAAACTCACGCGCATCGGGAAAAAAAATCGAGAATTTTTTTTTTTTTTTTTTTTTTTAGTTAGCCCTGTGCTACACTACGTTTTCTCTCATAAGAGTATTCCATTGGGAGAGACAAGAGAGAGTTTAGGTAAGACCCCTTTGCGGTGAGCGGGGGAAGATGGGACAGGCGAAGAGTGTCCACATTATTATTATTATTATAATCAAGGGGGAAGCGCTAAACCCAGAGGATTATACAGCGCCTGGGGGGGGGATGTAGAAGGCATTCAGGCTTAATTCGGGGAACTGGAGCACAAATCCAATTCCCTAAATCAAGAGCCCCTCACCAACATCAAGGAACCTTCCTTGAGGGGTAGTGTCCACAGTAGTTGAGAAAGTGCCATCGGCCTGACCCAGCAGCTAGGCGCTCGTGGGGTAGACTGGAGAAACAGAAAGGGTAGTCTGAGATTGAGAATGCATCGTTATGAGCCTGTACTTCCTGGTTTTGATCTTTACTTTGCCACTTCACCTGCCCCTCGCGCTGGTATTGCCCTGATTAGCTCTTTTGATTCTTTTCGTCAGTCTCGCTCCCGTAATCTTCGTGGCGCTCTCCTTCCTGCTCTTGATAGTCTGTTTTCTACGAACCACCACCTTCCGCGCCGCTACCAACTTGCCCTTTCTTCTCTTATTAAATCCAACACCGGTAGTTATCCTTGATCGCGAGGATTACCTCCGTAAAGAGGATGTCTTGCTCTCTGACTCACGTACCTACACTCCTCTAGTTTCCAACCCTCGTGATTGCATCAAGAGAACTTTTAACAAGAAACTAAGGACTCTCTCCGACCTCTGTCCTCCTGACTTTGACCTTGTTCAACGTTTTCGTGTCATCTGTCCCTCTCTGCCCTATTTCTATGGCCTTCCCGAAACCCATAAACCTGATATTCCTCTACGTCCTATCATATCCTCTAGAGGCTGTCTCTTATTCTCTTGCTTTTTGGCTGGTCAAAACCCACACTCCCTTTCTTGGTACTTTTTCTCCTGCCCGCCTCCGTCACTCTCAAGACTTCATTGAACGGGTCCGCCCTTTCCCAACCTGTAAGATGCTTAGTCTTGACGTTGAGTCCCTCTTCACCAATGTCCCTCTTGATGATGTCCTTGATTTTCTTAGAAGGCCAATGAAAGGTTTCTTCATCTCCTTATACCTACTGATGTCTTTCTTGATCTTATCCGCCTCTCTGTGAACTCTAATTCCTTTTCCTTCCAAGGGAAATATTATTCTCAAACCTTCGGTGTCGCTATAGGCTCTCCTCTCTCTCCTGTCCTTGCTCACCTTTACATGGAATACTTCGAGACTGTTCTTCTTCCTGCTATCGATGTGCAACCTTCACTCTGGCTCCGCTATGTTGATGACATCTTTGCTCTGTGGCTTCATGACTTTTGTCTCTTCCAACCATATCTTAATGATCTTAATAATCTTGCCCCTTCCATTAAGTTTAAAGCTGAATGGGAATCTAATTCCTTGCTTTTTTTTCTTGATATTCATGCCCACCGCTCAGATACAGGTTTCGCCTTTTCCGTTTACCGCAAGCCTATGCACAGTGGCATGTACATTCACTACTTTTCTTATCATGCTTCCTCTGTCAAGAAAAGTATTCTTATCTCTCTTTTTCTCCGTGCTCTCTGCATATGTGATCCTCAGTTCCTTCAATCAGAAATATCCACTCTTCATAATTCATTTTCCCGTCTTGGCTACCCTTCCCATTTCATAAACTCTGCCCTCTCACGTGCTAAACGTAATTTCTTCTCTCCCAAACTCTCTACCCCTGGGAACTCTTCTGTCCTCTGCCTTCCCTACATTTCCGATCTTTCTAATCTCAACAACTCTCTCCGTTCCTTAGACATCAAACTTACTTTCCGCCAGACTAACACTCTTCGCACTAATCTCGTTCATACCTCTCCTCCCTCTACAGATGTTCCTGGTGTCTACTCTATTTTTTGCTCCTCCTGTCCTCTTCAATACTTTGGAGAAACTGGCTGATCTCTTTCTGACAGACTTAGGGAGCACAAATATAGTGTTAAGCTTGCTGACACTGACAATGCTCTTTTCTGTCACGTCAGAGATCACAGCCATCCTATTGACTGGTCTTCTGCTAAAACTGTCTTCCCTACTTCCAACTTTAACAGTCACCGTCTGGTTGAATCCTCCCTAATACACAACTTTCCTTGTATGAATCTTAGTCGTGGCTTCGTCTCTGTAGATGTCTTTCTCTCCCACTACATTGTAAAATGTTCCAAACTTCACAACACTCCTGACTTAACCTGATTCCTCATTTTTCTTCTTTTCCCTCTTCCCCTTTCCTCTTTCTCCTTTGGGTTGTCTTTCTTCTGCCCTGTGTATTTGTTCCTTCTTTATTTATTTTTTGTTCCTCCCCCCTCGGTGTTCTTGCTTTTACCCTCTGTGGGCACCTAGCTTCCTTGTGGGCACCAGCTCCCTTGCAGTGCTCCTCTTTCTTAGTATTTGACTGGCCCCTCCTACTCTTACTACCTTCCCACTACTACTTCCTTCCCTCCACTACTACTACTACTACCTCCTGCCTATATATACCCATCCTTCTCTCCTTTTCGTTCAGGTGCCCTTCTTTCGTCAACCTCTTTCAAGATGAGCTTCTCCAACAGAGTCAAGATAAAACCATCCAGTGGTACGATTAATGACTCCAAGCTTGCCCTTGCTGTGGCAGTCAGGGGTCTGCAGGTCAAGATTAATACCATCCTCTCACTCCAAGAAGCCTTCATTATTGTCTGTGAACACGATGTTGAGGCTGAAAAACTATTGACTTCCTCTGCTTTGTCCACTCTATCAGACCGTGGCTTCAAATCATGTCCTCTCCTGCCTTACGGGCTAGGAGGATTGTCTTCTTGAAGAGACTTGACAAACTGATTACCATACAACCTGTTGTAGACCTAAAGACCTCCATAGAAGAACAAAATCCCTGGGCTACAGTTGAAAGCATCATCAAGATTCCTACTGCCTCTTCCATGTGCAAGAATGGTATGTAATACCTACAAGATGAAATTAAGACACATGTGCAACATCTGGGTATCTTTATTGTAGACGTTTCGCCATCCAGTGGCTTTATCAATACAAATTCTATGACATAACTTGAAGACAGTAGAACTATGTACAGAAGATGAGGTAATCAGTCCCTCAACCTTGGAGTAGGTGCAAAGAGCACTATGGTGCTCTTCGCACCTACTCCAAGGTTGAGGAACTGATTACCTCATCTTCTGTACATAGTTCTACTGTCTTCAAGTTATGTCCTAGAATTTGTATTGATAAAGCCACTGGATGGCGAAACGTCTACAATAAAGATACCCAGATGTTGCACATGTGTTTTAATTGCCTCTTCCATGCTGAAAATCACTTTTACTGACGTGACAATGGCTGCCCAAGCTCTGGCTGAAGGCCTGGCCATATACTATTACTTCATTAACTCCAGTCATATTGAAGCTGAGCGGTACCATCATATTACTCAGTGCTGGAGCCACGATTCCAAGACTTGTACTTCTACTGTCCCACTTAAGTGTCTCAACTGCAAAAACAATCACCATACTTTCGCTGCAAAGTGCCCCACTCGTCGAGAAATTCTGAAAAAAAAGTCAGGAAGCAGAACAGAAGAAGACACCTTCCAAGTCACCTACTTATGCTGCCATCACCAAACTCCAGGCCTATACTACAAAACTTTTAAAAGCTACCCAACCCTCCACCACTACTCCACCAGCTTGTGAACCTACGAAAATTCATTACTGTATGGTATATGCACATATGCATAATATGGCATTACCAGGCTCCTTCAACACTGTTATTAACGAGCTCTTCTGATTGAACAACAAGCCAAACTTTACTTTCACAGACTCTCCACCATCTGCCGACATCATCAAGCTCACCAAAGAATTAGGCAACATCACAACACCTGAAATTCCATCTCCAAGAAACAACCAATCAGCAACTTCCAACATCACCACCGCTGTGGACCAATCACCTAAGTCTTCGACCACTTCTGCTCCTACTAACGAACCACCTGCTTCATCTCCAGCTCAACCATCAAAAGCCAAGAAAGCTAAGACACTTCCTCCTGAAAATCCACCTCAAGATACTCGAAGACCTGAAGAAATGAAAGAGGAAACAATATTTAGACCAACTGAACCCCTCACCTTCTATACATCTAACCCTCACACCGTGTCGCTATATGCACCTCAGGTCATCTATTCCGTGCACCATGGTAGTATCAAGTGCACTGTTGCTCCTGGATGCGATCCCCACACTGAAACTGCCCTAATTGCAGACTTAGAAAAAGACAGCAAAAGTCTGTTCAAACTTACTGTATTATCAAAACCTGCTTTCAAAAGGCTTCAAAATGGCTCTACGACAGGAACGAGCTGCATTAGTCAATTCAATTGAGAGGGTAATTGATGACTTGTCTAGGAATTTAAACTGATAGATTATAGAGGTATGGGTGTTTGTGGGAAACAATCAGGCTGCAGCATTAGGGTTAAAAACAACAGTTATTACCGGGATACCTCAGGGACATGTTTAAAAGACAATATTCAAAATAAAGTTGCTAGTAATGGCAAATCAATTGATCAACAAACAAAGAGAGATAGTAGAGGGCAACGAGTGACTAGCTCCCTTAAGGTTTACTATACAAATAGTAGGAGTCTAAGAAATAAGATAGATGAGCTAAAATTACTTGCAAGTGTAGGTAATATAGATATTATTGGTATAACAGAGACCTGGTTCAACCTGAAAGATAGAGAAATGCCTTCTGAATGCAACATACAGGATTATAAACTATTCCACACTGATAGGGTCAACAGGAAGGGTGGTGGTGTGGCGATGTATGTCAGAGAAAATTTAAATTGTTGTCTTAGACATGATATAAGATTAGAAACATCGAACACAGAATCGGTTTGGCTGCAGCTTCTCTAGGGTCATGACAAATTAATTTTGGGTGTGATTTATAGGCCCCCAAACCTTGGTAGGGAGTACAATAAGCTGTTATGGGACGAAATTCATAAGGCATCTAGATATGAAAATGTTGTGATAATGGGAAATTTTAACTTTAGACAAATTGATTGGAACAATATGACAGGAAATCTTGAGTCTAGTGACTTTCTTGATACGGTTCAGGATTGCTTTTTAGAACAGGTTGTGACAGAACCAACTAGAGGAAACAATCTGCTTGACTTGGTTCTTGCCAACAAAGATTCACTAATTAATAATCTTGAGGTTAATGATGAGCTTGGGGAAAGTGATCACAAATCACTTAGTTTCAATATATCATGGAATTACCCAGATAACTGCAATTAAATCTCTGTCTCAGATTTTCGCTTGGCCGACTTCATGGGACTGAAAATTTACTTGGGTGGGCTAAATTGGGATGTCCTGACTATGGGTCAGATAGGTGATCTTGATTGCCAATATGACGTTTTTCAGAGCATAGTTCTAGCTGCCCAGACAACTTTTGTTCCGAGTAGGGAAATTAGATCTAACAAAAATGATCCCAAATGAATGAACAATAGATTAAAACATCTCATTGGTCAAAAGAGAGGCATATATAGGCGTATCAAAAGAGGGGATGGGCAGTTAAGAAATCAATATATTCAATTAAAGAGAGAAATAAAAAAAGGAATGAGAAAAGCAAAAAGAGATTATGAGGCTAAGGTCGCAAGGGATTCAAAGACTAATCCAAAAGGGTTCTTTCAGGTATACAGAAGTAAGATTAGGGACAAGATTGGCCCACATAAGAGTAACTCTGGTCAGATCACTGACAGTGATAAGGATATGTGTGGAATTCTAAATTCCTACTTCCTCTCAGTTTTCACCCAGGAAAATACTAGCGATATTCCTGAAATAATAGATTACGTAGAACAGGATGATAATTAACTATGTACGATTGCGGTGACTAGTGACATGGTCCTCAGACAAATAGAGAAACTAATACCTAACAAATCCCCAGGTCCTGTTGAACTGTTTGCAAGGATGTTAAAGGAATGTAAAGAGGAACTTAGCATACCTTTGGCTAATCTTTTTAACATATCAATACAAACTGGCATAGTGCCTGATAAGTGGAAAATGGCAAATGTAATACCTATTTACAAGGCAGGTGACAGGTCCTTGGCTTCGAACTATAGACCAATAAGCCTTACCTCCATAGTGGGAAAATTTATGGAATCAATAATTGCCGAAGCAATTCTTAGCCATCTTGACAGGCACAGATTGATTAATGATTCTCAACACGGTTTTACAAAGGGACGTTCCTGTCTTACGATTTTACTAACTTTTTTCATTAAGGTGTTTGAGGAGGTAGATCATGGTAATGAATATGATATTGTGTATATGGACTTCAGTAAGGCTTTCGATAGAGTTCAACACCAGAGGTTATTGAGGAAACTTAGGGCACACGGAATTGGAGGAGAAATTTTTTCCTGGGTAGAGGCGTGGCTGACAAATAGACAGCAGAGAGTTTGCATAAATGGGGAGAAATCAGAATTGGGGCACGTCACAAGCGGTGTTCCTCAGGGGTCAATGTTGGGCCCGTTGTTGTTCACAATTTACATAAACGACATAGATGAGGGAATAAATAGCGACATAAGCAAATTTGCTGATGACACCAAAATAGACCGTCCAATTCATTCTAATGAGGACATTAGAGCACTCCAGGATGATTTGAATAGACTGACGCAATGGTCGGAGAAGTGGCAGATGCAGTTTAATATTGACAAATGAAAAGTTCTAAATGTTGGACAGTTAAATAACCATGCCACATATAAACTAAATAATGTAGATCTTAATACTACCGATTGCGAAAAGGATTTAGGAATTCTGGTTAGCAGTAACCTAAAACCAAGACAACAGTGCATTAGTGTTCGCAATAAAGCTAACAGAATTCTTGGCTTCATATCTAGAAGTATAAATATTAGAAGTCCTCAGGTTGTTCTTTAACTCTATATATCCTTGGTTAGGCCTCATTTAGACTATGCTGTTCAGTTCTGGTCACCGTATTACAGAATGGATATAAATGCTCTGGAAAACGTACAAAGGAGGATGACAAAAATGATCCCATGTATCAGAAATCTCCCCTGTGAGGATAGACTGAAAGTCCTGAATCTGCACTCTCGAAAGGCGTAGAATTAGGGGGGATATGATCGAGGTGTATAAATGGAAAACAGGAATAAATAAAGGGGATGTAAATAGTGTGCTGAAAATTTCCAGCCAAGACAGGACTCGCAGCCATGGTTTCAAGTTGGAAAAAATCAGATTCAGGAAGGATATAGGAAAGCACTGGTTTGGTAATAGAGTTGTGGATGAGTGGAACAAACTTCCGAGTACAGTTATTGAGGCTAAAACGTTGTGTACTTTTAAAAATAGGTTGCAGTGTTCCTTCTTTCTTATGTTCTTAAAAACTAACAAAACGCAGATATGAAGAGTGTTATAAGAACATAAGAACATAAGAACGAAGGAACACTGCAGCAGGCCTACTGGCCCATGCGAGGCAGGTCCAAGTCTCCTACCGGCTTAAACCAATGCACCCAACCTAGTCAGGTCAGGTCACCTTGACTTAAGGGAGGAACACGGAAACCGTCCTGGTAGCACAAGCTAATCAGGTCCAACTCACACCCACCCACACCCACTCATGTATTTATCCAACCTATTTTTAAAGCTACACAACGTTCTGGCCTCTATGACTGCACTTGGGAGTTTGTTCCACTCATCCACAACTCTATTACCAAACCAGTATTTTCCTATATCCTTCCTGAATCTGAATTTTTCCAACTTAAAACCATTGCTGCGAGTCCTGTCTAGGCTAGATATTTTCAGCACACTATTTACATCCCCTTTATTTATTCCTGTCTTCCATTTATACACCTCAATCATATCCCCCCTAATTCTACGTCTTTCTAGAGAGTGCGGATTCAGGGCCCTTAGTCTATCCTCATAGGGAAGGTTTCTGATACATGGGATCAACTTTGTCATCCTCCTTTGTACATTTTCCAGAGCATTTATATCCATTCTGTAATACGGTGACCAAAACTGTGCAGCATAATCTAAATGAGGCCTAACCAAGGATGTATAGAGTTGAAGAACAACCTGAGGACTCCTATTATTTATGCTTCTTGATATGAAGCCAAGGATTCTATTAGCTTTATTGCGAACACTTATTCACTGTTGTCTTGGTTTCAGATTACTGCTAACCAGAACTCCTAAATCTTTTTCGCAATCCGTAATATTAAGATCTACATTATTTAGTTTATATGTGGCATGGTTATTGTCCTGTCCAACATTTAGAACTTTGCATTTGTCTATATTAAACTGCATCTGCCACCTCTCCGACCACTGCATCAGTCTACTCAAATCTTCCTGTCTCCTCTCTGCATACTTAATGACCAATCATATTGAACAATAAAATGGTATAAAATACCGACAGGTTGTTGGGTAAGACACATATGCAACAGTTAGGTATCTTTATTTCGAAACGTTTCGCCTACACAGTAGGCTTCTTCAGTCGAGTACAGAAAAGTTGATAGAAGCAGAAGATACTTGAAGACGATGTAATCAGTCCATCACCCTTAAAGTTTTGAGGTGGTCAGTCCCTCAGTCTGGAGAAGAGCATTGTTCCATAGTATGAAACAATATGGAGATGAAGTGACAGGATGGAGCTTTATATAGCGCCAAGAGGTGAAACGTAGGTCACTAGAAGAGGTAAGAACTCAGATGTTGAGAGGTCAGGTCCCTCTCAAATCCAGCCGCTCTCACTAGTGGAAGTTGTCAAAGTTGATTGCAGGTCTGTACCAAGATACCCTTGTGTTGCAGTGTCTGACAGATTGAACATTAAAATGGTATAAAATACCGACAGGTTGTTAGGTAAGACACATATGCAACAGTTAGGTATCTTTATTATGAAACGTTTCGCCTACACAGTAGGCTTCTTCAGTCGAGTACAGAAAAGTTGATAGAAGCAGAAGATACTTGAAGACGATGTAATCAGTCCATCACCCTTAAAGTTTTGAGGTGGTCAGTCCCTCAGTCTGGAGAAGAGCATTGTTCCATAGTATGAAACAATATGGAGATGAATGTGAGCACGCATGTTACATAACATATGGAAGGAGGAACACTGCAGCAGGCCTCCTGGCCCATGCGAGATAGGTCCAAGTATCCAACCTTTAAGCCAATGATCCAACCCAGTCAGGTCAGGTCACAGTCACTTAATGGAGGAGCACGGCATGAGACCTAATAGCACAAGCTAGTCAGGTTCAACTCGCACCCACACCCACCCACACACACCTAACCTATTTTTAAAACTACACAACGTCTTAGCCTCTATGACGGTACTCGGGAAATTGTTCCACTCATCCACAACCAGTGCTTTCCGATATCCTTCCTGAATCTGAATTTTTCTAATCTAAAAACATTGCTATGAGTCCTGTCTAGGGTAGATATTTCTAGCACTCTATTTATATCCCCTTTATTTATTCCTGTTTTCCATTTATACACCTTAATCAAATCCCTCCTAATTCTACATCTTTCTAGAGGGTTCAGATTCAGGGAAGATTTCTGATACATGGGATCAACTTTGTCATCCTCCTTTGTACATTTTCCAGAGCATTTATATCCATTCTGTAATACGGTGACCAAAACTGTGCAGCATAATCTAAATGAGGCCTAACCAAGGATGTATAGAGTTGAAAAACAACCTGAGGACTCCTATTATTTATGCTTCATGTTATGAAGCCAAGGATTCTGTTTGCCTTATTGTGAATGCTTATGCACTGTTGTCTTGGTTTCAGATTACTGCTAACCAGAACTCCTAAATGCTTTTCGCAATCAGTAATATTGAGATCTACATTATTTAGTTCTTATGTGGCATGGTTATTTTCCTGTCCAATGCTTAGAACTTTGCATTTGTCTATATTAAAGTGTAAAGTAAAAGGACACAAGTGCAACTATTGCAACATATTGTCGGTAATTCTACCAACTTTATATTAAAGTGCATCTGCCACTTCTCCGACCACTGCATCAGTCTATTCAAATCTTCCTAGAGTGCTCTGTCCTCGTCAGAATGAATTCGTTGGTCTATTTTGGTGTCATCGGCAAACTTGCTTATATCGCTATTTATTCCTTCATCTATGTCGTTTATGAAGATTGTGAACAACAAGGGGCTCATCACTAACCCCTGTGGAACACCGCTCATGATGCTTCCCCATTCAGTTTTCTCCCCATTTATGCAAACTCTCTGCTGCCTATCTGTCAACCACACCTCTATAAAAGGAAAAAATTCTCCTCTTATTCCGTGTGCCTTAATTTTCCTCAATACTCTCTGATGTGGGACCTCACTGAAGTCCATATACACAGTATCATATTCATTATCATGTTCTTCCTCCTTAAATACCTTAGTGAAAAAAATTCATAAATTCGTAACGCAGGAACGCCCTTTTGTAAAGCTGTGTTGAGATTCGTTGATCAATTTATGCTTTTCAGTGTGGCTACAAATTCCCTCAGCAATTATTGATTCCATAAATTTTCCCACTATGAAGGTTAGGCTTATTGGTCTGTAGTTCAAAGCTAAGAACCTGTCACCTGTTTTGAAAATAGGTCTCACATTTGCCATTTTCCACTTATCTGGCACTATGCCAGTTTGAACATTAAAATGGTATAAAATACCGACAGGTTGTTGGGAAAGACACATATGCAACAGTTAGGTAGGCGAAACGTTTCACAATAAAGATACCTAACTGTTGCATATGTGTCTTTCCCAACACTATGCCAGTTTGTAGTGATATGAAATTAAGACACATGTGCAACATCTGGGTATCTTTACTGTAGACGTTTCGCCATCCATCTTGTCGGTATTATATACCATTCTTGCACAACTTGTAGTGATATATTGAAAAGATTAGCCAAAGGTTTGTTGAGCTACTCTTTACATTCCTTTAGACTCCTTGCGTACAATTCATCAGGGCCTGGGGATTTGTTAGGTTTTAATTTATCTGTTTGTCTAAGGATCATTTCACTTTTGACCCTAATCATGCATAGTCTATTATCATTTTGTTCTACATAAGTTATTATTTCTGGAATATCGCTAGTATTTTCCTGTGTTAAAACTGAGAGAAAATGTTAAAAATACTGCACATTTCCTTATCACTGTCTGTGAGCTGACCCGAGTAACTTTTGAGTGGGCTTATCCTGTCTCTAATCTTACTTTTGTGTACCTGAAAGAATCCTTTAATGTTAGTCTTCACTTCCCTTGCAACTTTACCCTCATAATCTCTCTTTGCTTTTCATATTCCCTTTCCTTATTTCTCTCTCTTTCACTGAATATAATAATTTCTTGACGGGTGACTGCGTCACCATATATGATATGAATGATTATAATTCGTTGTATGAATAGTACAAAAATGATTCTTATACCAGAGTGCTGCCAGATTGTTAAAGTAATTTTCTATATGATTAGCTCAATTTTCCCATTTTTTCGATTTTTAATTTTTGTTTAATTGGCGCCCCGCGCGTGCTAGCATTCTAAATTGACCTGGAAACTCTCCTGACCTCAATCTAATTGAGAATTTGTGGGCAATAACCAAATGCAGGATTTCAAAACAGGACAGTTCATTTGTGATGCTAATTGTTGCTGTTATTAGGACTTAGTACCACGACGAGGAACTTGCCAAAATGTGTTCAACATTCGTCGATTCTTTGCCAAAGTGTGTAGCGATGCTTATACAAGCAAAGGGAACTCATATCTCTTATTAAATGAATAGCTCTTATATTATTGCAGTGTATTTTTCAAATAAACATTAATTTTCCAAATAAATGTCATATTTCATCAATGTTCCTATTAATATACACACTACTGTATAACGATACCAACAATGTGGACGAAATGAAACAAGTGCTCACACACTTAGGACACCTTTGTTGGAATCGTTCTGTCCTTGGACCTCGGTCACTACTCATGATACAAGAGAATAAGAGAGTACAGCACACAGTAGAGAAAACAGGTCTGGTGAAGATCAAGTGAAAGCTTCAGGATATTTAACAACCATGTCACTTGGTAGAAAAGAATGTCATTGTTTATCAGGCTTGGATTATTTGAACATCAAAATGGTATACAATACCGACAGGTTGTTAGGTAAGACACGTATGTAACATTTGTAGATGAATGGTTCAGAGAACCGACATGTTGATAAATTAGACACAAGTGCAACTCTTGGGTATCTTTATTGAGATACCCAAGAGTTGCACATGTGTCTAATTTATCAACATATGTAACAGTTAGACAACTTTATTCCGAAACGTTTCGCCTACACAGTAGGCTTCTTCAGTCGAATACAGAAAGTAGGCAGGAACAGTAGAGATGTGAAGACGATGTAATCAGTCCATCACCCTTGAAGTCGTAGAATTTGAGGTTGTCAGTCCCTCAGCCTGGAGAAGTTCAGTTCCATAGTCAGGAACTACCTGAAGATCAAGCGACAGTGCGGAGACTATTTGACTATTTGTTAATCACCTATATTTTGTTCTGTTTCATGTGATAACACGCACATAGGGGAATGAAACTTATGACAACGTTTTGGTCTGACTTGGACCAATAACTAGTAATACAGAAGCGTGAAGGTTCAGATTCATTTTTATTGGTTTTCTTTAAACTTGCATATAAAAGAAATAAGAAATGGTAGCTTGCCTTCGTTTTCTGGTTCAAGAGCAAATTTCATAGTATGTTTGATGTTACTGATCTTTTGGAGAAGGTCATCAGTGATAAGCCTTCTGAGATACATTACCAAAATATCATCGATATATGAGCCATGTAATTACTACATAGTAAGAATAATGCTGTGAAAAACCTTAGGCCTTTAAGTTTTCCATGAAGATGTTACCCAAGACTGCACTCAGCAGATTTCCCATACCTCTGGGACCTGGTGTCCCCCTAGAGCGCAAATATGGTAATTAGTTGATAAAATAAGAAAATGAGTTTTGCTTACAGAAAAATAGTCAGAATCTGATAATATTTTGGTGGAAATCCCATTGTAATACGACGTTTCTAAGCAAATTACAGCTATTTGAAACATATCTTACGACTCACCACTTAAAAAACTCGTGACTACGAGATGAACTTTTCTTTTTTTCGCTTAATTTTTTTGTTTATTTTTCGTTCTAATACACTAAATTTACCACTCGACATCATTAAAGTGTAGGAGGAGCCAAGAGACAGCCAAGGACTAGAATTTTTTTTGGTCATCAGTCTGGTCAGCGATCATAATGTCTTATACTGACACAATTTTTGCTTCAGTATAAGACAGTGGTGTTCATGTCGTGTATTAGTTAGATGGCATGTTTTAGTGTACATGTTATGGATTTTGTGAATATGTCATTTTTTTTAATATATCATAAGTGTTAGATTTTGGATATGTCATAGATTTTGTTAAACATGTTATGCATTAATTGGAGGTGTCTGTGACTTAATTTAAGTGATCATGTTATGTATGTCTTAGTTGGTGGTCATCATGATCAATGTTTTAGTTTTTGGATCACATGTCTTAGATTTTTGGTGTTCATATCTCTTGAATTATTTTTTCTTGTGTTCATGTCATGTCTTAGTTGGATGTCATGTTACAGTAAGCATTTCATGGATTTTGTGCTTATGTCTTAGATTTTCTATTATGTCTTAGATTTTTCTTTGGTGATCAAAGTGTTCATGTTATGTCTTAGTTGATTGGTTATGTCCTAGATTTTTGTGTACATGATATGTTTTAGTTCGTGGTGATTGTGTCTCATGTCTTAAATTTTAGTGCTCATGCCATAAATGTATGTCTCGACTCACGGTCTAGTGGCTAACGCGACGGGCTGGAGTTTTGAGACTCTCTGATCGCGGGTTCAATCCTGGCCGGGGTATGGTTCATAAGTGTATGTCTTAGTTTTTGGATTATAACATAGATTTTTGGTGTTCATGTTTCATGTTTTAATTTTTTTTGTGTTCATGTCATGTATTAGTTGGATGTCATGTTATAGTGATCATGTTATGGAGTTTGTGCTTATGTCTTAGATTTTGGTTATGGCTTAGATTTTTTGGTGATCAGTGTGTTCATTTCTTAGATTTTGGTGAACATGATATGTCTTAGTTGGTGGTTATATCTCAGATTTTTGTGTACATGATATATTTTAGTTTGCTGTGAACATGTTTTAAGTGTTTGTGTAATAGGTTTGTGTTCTTGTTTTTGTGCTCATGTCATAAGTGTATGACAGTTTTTGGCTCATGTCTTGGTTTTTTGGTGATCATATTATGGTTAAGTTGGTGAGTGTCTTAGTTATTTTTGTGTATTTGATATGTTTGTATTCATGATTTTTTTTTTTTGCTCTTGTTATAAGTGTGTCTTAGTTTTTGTGTTCATGTTATGTCTCAGGTTTTTGTGTACGTTATATGATTTAGTTCATATTCTAAGTGTTTGTGTGTTAGATTTGTGTTCATGTTTTTTGTACTCTTGTCATAAGTGTGTCTTAGCTATTGGTGCTCATGTTGTGACTTAGTTGGTGTCTTGGTGTTAGGGTTTCTTGATGTTAGTGTTGGTGTGTATGTCTCATGTCTTAAATTTATTGTAATTATGTTAGGTCTTAGTTGGGTGTGTTCATGTTGTCTTAGTGGTTCTTAGATTTTTTTTGGGGGTACATGATGTGTTTTCAGTTGATGGTGATCGTGAGCTCATGTTACTAGTGTATGACTTAGTTTATTATGTTTATGTTGTAAAGTATGGAGAATGAGTGAGTAAACTTTTATTAAGAGTGTGTAGTTTGGTGGATGGGATGTAATATCAGTTCATGAAATGTGTGATTGAGAATGTAATTTGGTGGTTGAGTTAGAAATGTTAAATATTATTTGGGAATATTCAGTGGTGTTTTGATAGTATTAAGTGGTGTTTTTTGAGAGTATTCAATGGTGTTTTGGGAGTATTCAATGGAGGAAGCCTAGGGAACAAATGGATTTAATAGTTAAAAATAGGAGAGAAGAGTTATTAAATGGAGAGTCAGAGGTATCAGGAAGATGGAGGGAATATTTTGAGGAATTGTTAAATGTTGATGAAGATAGGGAAGCTGTGCTTTGGTGTGTAGGGCAAGGAGGAATAATATCTTGTAGAAGTGAGGAAGAGCCAGTTGTGAGTGTGGAGGAAGTTCCTGAGGCAGTGGGTAGAATGAAAGGGGGTAAGGCAGCAGGGATTGATGGAATAAAAATAAAAATGTTAAAAGCAGGTGGAGATATAATTATGGAGTGGTTGGTGCTTTTATTTAATAAATGTATAGAAGAGGGTACGGCAAAGGGGACAAAAAAAAAGAGTCCACAAATTATAGGGAAATAAGTATAAAATCGAGTGCTTAGTATATCATTCCAAGAAGACCAGCCAAACTCCCACCACCAGATCTCAATAATTCAGCGCTGTTTTCCGACAGAGTCTGGCCACTGAATCCTCACACAGAGCTTCCACCTATGTGCCTAACCAAGGCTCCTCACCAACTTTCTCTCCTAGATTCGTTCCCATAGCTTATAAAGGCCTTCATACCCTCGTAACTTCTGGCTAGAGGTCAGCTGCCATGGTAAAACTTGTCACGAGATATTCATAGAGGATAGAGTCCCCGGACATAACAAGGATGTGAGGATCAACAGCCAAATTTCTATCTTCGCAAACAAATAGAAACAGGAGACCCAGTTTCAAGATATATCTCTCTTTCTTCTCTTTTAAAATGGCTAATAACTAAGGCAATCTAAGAAAGTCCAGTTTCTCACAATTTTATCCTAGCCTTTAATTAACTCTATTGTAAATTACGATACACCAAAAAATACAAATTTATTAACAAATATTCTTTACCGTTGTCCATTACCTCAAAAGCTTTATTAAAGAATATTAGTAAATTTATTAGGCAGGAACGACCTCTTGTGAACCTGTGATGAAACTCATTAATCAAATCATGACTTCTAATAATATCGCCTATAACTGATTCTAATAATTTGCCTACTTTAGAAGTCAGAATTATTGGATAGCAATTTGACGGAACTGTGTTATATCCTGATTTATATAGGAATTACATCAGCCATCTTCCACATCTCCGGCACAACACCAGTTTGAATTGATGAGTTAAACAGGCTCGTTAACGCTTACTAAGTCCCTACTAAGTGCAGTCATGAGGAAAGCTAATAACACACCTTGACGAAGGAACAATTGCCGAAACTTGTGTAAAATCTGAGTAAGTACTCCAAACCAGTAACTGGTGCAACACACAAACAAAATTGCAAGGCTGAGCAATTTACTGTACACAATTGGCTATGCTATATTTAGCACAAAAATAACTAATAAGTGGTTTTTGTCTAAAAAGTAGCAAAATAAAAATGGTCACAAAGTTTGCAACAGCTGCAAATTATAGCAACAGTCACTGATACACTAGAACAAAAGTTTGAAATGCAGCTTTATATGTGTAAACAATATAAAATAGGAGGAAAAGAGGAGAAGAGGAGGAGAAAAGGAGGAGGAGGAGAAGAGAAAGAGGAGGAGATGAAAAGGAAGAGGAGGAGAGGAAGAGAAGAAGAAGAGAAGAAGAGGAAGGAGAAGGAGAAGTATTGTGGTCGTAGCATAACTATTATTATTCCTTCACAGGAGATTATCTGAGTGGAAGTGTTGGTCGGGCGTTCTGTGCCGATGGCAGCAGCGCTGACTTTTGTTGGTGGGGTGACCCAGCCGCTACGTCAAATGTAAGTTACACTAGATCACTACTTTGGTCACATAAGGACATGCCTTAGGTCTCCAAGTTACGCCTTAGTTCATCAGGTCACCAGGTTATGTCTTTGACCAACTTGTAATGCCCTACATCACAAGGTCATGCGTTGGGTTAACAGGTCACTCTATAGGTCACAAAATTATATCTTAAGCCCCATGGTAATGCCCTAAGTTACCCTTTCTTACCTTAGGTCACCATAACATGCCCTAGATCACAAGGTCAACGCAATTCACCTGTTCACGCTCCCCTGGTAATCAGTCATGCTATAAATTATCAGGTCATGAATTAAGTCACCAGGTCACATACTACGTACCTTGTTCAAGCCCCCCCCAGGTAATCAATTATGCTGCACTTCATCATATCATGAACAAAGTCAAAAGAGTATACATTAGGGCAACAGGTCGTGCCTAAATTCACTGTCATATTCTGGATCACCAGATCATGACTTAGACAGCCAGATCATTTCTCAGGTAACCAGATCATGTCCTAGGTCATCAGGTCATGCTATATGTCATCTGATTACGGTGTACTTCACTAAGCCACGTCCTATAACGCATACGCCACCAGGGCATGCCCTGTTACGCCTTAGGTTACCAGGTCAAGCCCTAGGTTATCAGACCATGCCCTGGATCACCAGATAATGTTGTAAGTCACCAGTTGTAAGTCCAGGTAACCTACGGTCGTAGGTTACCAAATAACTCCCTTGATCATTAGTATACGTTCCAGAACACCAGGTAACTCATACGATCATCAGGTTACGCCGAAGGCCACCAGGTTTCACCCTAGAACACAGATCGTGCCGCCTTAGATCACCACCTGATGCACCAGGTCACAAAGTTACTCCTTACATCAATATGTCATACCCTAGGTCACCAGGTTACTCAATAAGTCACCAGATCGCTTCTCTTGTCATCAGGATACCGCCTCCACTATGTCACTTTCTAGGCTATTTCACTGTCTGACAACTATATGACTGAGGAAATTCTTCCTAACTTCCCTTTGACTCATCTGAGTCTTCAACTTCCAATTGTGACCTCTTGTTTCTGTGTCCCTTCTCTGGAACATCCTGTCATTGTCCACCTTGTCTATTCTGCGCAGTATTTTATACGTCATTATCATGTCTCCCCTGACCCTCCTGTCCTCCAGTGTCGTCATACCGATTTCCCTGAACCTTTCTTCGTAGGACATTCCCCTTAGCTCTGGAACTAACCTTGTCGCAAACCTTTGCACTTTCTCTAATTTCTTGATGTACTTGATCAAGTACGGGTTCCAAACTGGTGCTGCATACTCCAGTATGGGCCTGACGTACACGGTGTACAGTGTCTTGAACGATTCCTTACTAAGGTATCGGAACGCTGTTGTCAGGTTTGCCAGACGCTCATATGCTGCAGCAGTTATCTGGTTGATGTGTGCCTCAGGAGACATGCTCGGTGTTATACTTACCCCAAGATCTTACTCCTTGAGCGAGGTTTGCAGTCTTTGGCCACCTAGCCTATACTCCGTTTGCTGTCTTCTGTGCCCTTCCCCTATCTTCATGACTTTGCATTTGGCTGGGTTAAATTCGAGAAGCCAATTGCTGGACCAGGTGTCCAGTCTGCCCAGGTCTCTTTGAAGTCCTGCCTGATCCTAATCTGATTTAATTCTCCTCATTAACTTCACATCATCTGCAAGCAGGGACACTTCTGAGTCTAGCCCTTCCATCATGTCGTTCTCATATACAAAAATAGCACTGGTCCTAGGACCAACCCCTGTGGGACCCCGCTCGTCACAGGTGCCCACTGTGATACCTCATCAGGTACCATGACTCGTTGTTGCCTCCCCGTCAGGTATTCTCCGATCCATTGCAGTGCCCTTCCTGTTATATGCACCTGATCCTCTAGCTTCTGCACTAATCTCTTGTGAGGCACTGTGTCAAAGGCCTTGCAGTCCAAGAAGATGCAATCAACCCACCCCTCTCTCTCATGTCTTACTTCTGTTACTTTATCATAAAACTCCAGAAGGTTTGTGACACAGGATTTGCCTTCCATGAATGTGTGCTGGCTGGTGTTTACACTCTTGCTCCGTTCCAGGTGCTCCACCACTCTCCTCCTGATTATCTTCTCCATAACTTTGCGTACTATAGACGTCAGTGACACAGGTCTATAGTTTAGTGCCTCTTTTCTGTCTCCTTTTTTAAAAATGAGAACTACACTTTCCGTCTTCCATACCTCAGGTAGTTGCCCAGTTTCCAGGGATGTGTTGAAGAGTGTGGTAAGTGGCACACAAAGCATATCCGCTCCCTCTCTAAGGACCAACGGGGAGATGATGTCCAGTCCCATTGCCTTTGAGGTATCGATGTCCCTTAGCAGCTTCTTCACCTCCTCCTCATTTGTATGTATGTCGTCCAACACTTGTTGGTATATTCCTTGCTGGTGTCCCCATCTGGTCTGTCCCCCCAGAAGCCTTCCTGTCTCCACTGTAAATGCTTCCTTAAATCTCATGTTGAGCTCCTCACATACTTCTTGATCGTTTCTTGTGAGTTCCCCACCTTCTTTTCTCAGCCTTATCACCTGGTGTTTGACTATTGTCTTCCTCCTAATGTGGCTATACAGTAGTTTCGGGTCAGACTTAGCTTTCGATGCTACGTCGTTTTTGTACTGTTGCTGGGCCTCCCTCCTTACCTGTACATACTCGTTTCTGGCTCTTCAACTAATCTCTTTATTTTCCTATGTCTTTTGCCTCCTGTACCTTTTCCATTCTCTTGTGCACTTAGTTTTTGCCTCCCTACACCTTCGGGTAAACCAAGGACTCACTTTGATCTTTGCATTATTTCTATTGCCCTTGGGAACAAACCTTTCCTCTGTCTCCTTGCATTTTGTTGTTACATATTCCGTCATCTCATTTACTGACTTTCCTATCAGTTCTCTGTCCTACTGAACCTCCTGCAAGAAGTTCCTCATACCTGTGTAGTCCCCCTTTTATAGTTTGGCTTTTCCCATTCAGTTCCTGTTACCCTCTCCACTTATAACTCTCCTATATATTCAAAACTCAGAACCACATGATCGCTAGCTCCAAGGGGCCTCTCGTAAGTGATGTCCTCAATGTCTGAACTGCTCAGGGTGAACACAAGGTTCAGTGTTGCTGGTTCATCCTCCCCTCTCTCTCTGGTAGTGTCCCTGATATGTTGATGCATGAGGTTTTCCAGTACCACATCCATCATCTTGGCTCTCCATGTGTCGGGACCTCCATGTGGCTCCAGGTTTGCCCATAACCAGTAACTTTGCTCTGCTCTAGTGAGCTCTTCTTGCCACCTCAGCCAGTGTGTCCACTATCGCTCTGATGTTTTCTTCGTACTCCTCTCTTGGCCTCATGCAGTTCTGTAGTGGGTTATACATCACTCCAATGACTACTTTATGTTCCTCAGACTGAACTGTAACTACTATGTAGTCCCTTTCTCCAATTTCGTCCATGCCCTCCATTTCCTCAAATCCCCATCGGATTTTAATGAGCAGTGCAACCCCTACTTCCCCTCTACTCCTATCTTTCGTCAGGATCTGATATCCCGGTGGGAAGGTTGTGTCTGTTATTGTCTCAGTGAGTTTCGTTTCTGTGACTGCTATGATGTCTGGGGATTTCTCTCTGATTCTTTCGTGCCAATTCTCATATTTATTCGTTATTCCATCTGCGTTCTTGTACCAAACCTTCCGCTTCTTTTCTATCATTTTGGTCCTGGGAGAATATTAGGGATGTGGGAGTGGGAGCCCTGGTGGGGGCCTATGGGCAGTTGTGGTGTAGGTGGGGTGTGTGATGAGGGGGGTGGGGGTCAGAATGCCCATAGGGGCAGCTGTAGGGGTGAGGTTTGTGATGTGGGGGTTGGTAGCAGAGGGAACAGTGTGTGGGTTTTGGTTTAGAGTGCTCAATTGCGTTGGGGTTGGCATGGTTGGAGTTCTTCTGCGGGAGTTTCTGGGGGGGGGGGTGTTTGCCCTTTCTCCTGGGTCTGGGTCCTGCTCATCTTCATCTTTGCCTCTCGTTCTTCTTTGCATCTCTGTACCCTCTCTTTCAGTATCGTCCTTTCTTCTTGTGTTCTATCGCGATTGAGGTATACATACTCTCTGGTACTCCGGTTTGTCTCTCAGTAGTGCTTTCTCTTGCTGGATCCTGGTTAGAGCTGATTCTTCCTTGAAAATTGCTTTGACAGGCCCTTTCCTTCCACTCGCAAACCACCCAGTTCTCTGCAAATTTATCACCTGGGTCATATCGCCCTCACCTATTGGTTTCATGATGCCTTCAATCACTTTATCCTCCTCCTGTTTTCTTTCATCGTAGGTTCCCCCTTTGGCTTCATGGAGCCCGTAGACAAAAACTGACCTCTCCCTTCCCTCCTCCCACTGAGTCTCCCTTTGCATCCTCTGAGGTGTTTTAGTTCCTTCCATTGAAATGTTCTTGCCTTCAATCCCTGTCCTTGCTGAAGCCTCTATGCTCAGAGAACTGTCTTTCATGAGCAGCTGTTCCTTGCCGCTGCAGCTGGCTGTTAGAGTCTCTGCATATAGCATACTTTCGTTGTCTTCAGACCTGTCATTTGATCTTAGTGTGCTCCTGGTCTTTTCCTTGGCCCCATGTGGGTCTGATAGAGCCTTCACATACGGCATATCTTCTTTGTTTCCTACCGTCCCCTTGTCTGTGCGTGACATAGAAGTTCCTGATGTCATGTCTGTATTGTCATTTGCTTCTCTAATCTGTTTTAGGTTTTTTAGTTCCTCTTCTAAGCACTGTATCCTAGCTTCTGCTGCTAAGAGTTGTAGCCCCCCGCTTCCTGCTCTCTTCAGCTATCCTCTCCTCCATTATCTTGCCAAGCTCTTCTATCTTCCTTCCCCACTCTTCCTCCCTTTTTTGGAGCTCTAACTCCCAATCTTTCCTCCCAGGTTCATCCACCAGATCTCTGGTTTTCTGCCCTCTTGGGTAACCCATTACCACATGAAGAAGCTTATGTATTTTACGACAGAGAGAAGTTTATATATTTTCAGGGTGTGTGTGAGGGAGGGAGAAGGCTAGAGGAGAGAGAGAGAGAGAGAGAGAGAGAGAGAGAGAGAGAGAGAGAGAGAGAGAGAGAGAGAGAGAGAGAAGAGGGGAGAGAGAAAGGGTAGAAAGAGGGAGAGAGAGAAATGAGGGTGGGGGTGAGGGAAAAGACTAGGGGAGAGGGAGAGAAACGAAAGGAGGAGAGAAAGGGGGAGGGTAGAGAGAGGGAGAGAGAGAAAGAGAGAGAGAGACAGACAGACAGACAGAGTGGAGGGTGAGGGAAAAGGCTATGCGAGAGAGAAATGCAAGAGAGGGAGGGAGAGAGAGAAAGATAGAAAGAGGGAGAGAGAAGGATAGAGAGGGAGAGGGAGAGAGAGAGAGAGAGAGAGAGAGAGAGAGAGAGAGAGAGAGAGAGAGAGAGAGAGAGAGAGAGAGAGAGAGAGAGAGAGAGAGAGAGAGGGGGAGGGAGGGAGGGAGAGAGAAGACATGTCACAGTGTGCTCCACAAACTTTCTTAATATTACTTAACTACTACGAGGGTTGGTGGAGGACAAAAAACTGTTGAGTGACCTTGTACTACCGACAACACATTAGTACAAGTAAGCCAACTCCTCCATAGAAGCGAATATAAGCAAAATCAATGACGATTAAGAGTGTTTTGATGAACAATGTGGTGAGTGAGGGGACAGCAGCAGGCCCAGAAGTGACATCACTATTGCCTTCACAGTGAGCATCTAATATTATATCTCTTTTGTGCTATGTACTAGCACCTGGCTTCTTTATAACAACATGACTTGTACAATGCAACAGAGTGATTTGTGTAACATCTTCCTGTAGTGAAAACGTGGATAACATAAACAGTGTTTATTAAGTGATAGAAGGCAACACTCCCAGCTTGCCGGCCCGCTGCCTGCCCTCACCCTCCCTCACTACACCCCATAATAAACACCCCCACGATACCACCACCCACCCTCTCTCTCCTGTGAACTTCATTGCAAACCTACAACGCCTCCTCTGTGATGTCTTCACATCACAAAATAGCAAGAATATCTCCGCTATCTGGCTATTGTCCCAGTAGTTACTGCAGTGTTTGTGGGTATACTACAAGGGACAAAATATTTCTCAGATGTAAGGAGCCTACTTGTTCCAACTACTGCCACACAGATTGCATTCCAGAAGAAGAATTCTGTTGTAGCCAGGTTGAAAATCTCAGAAAATTGAAGGATATCCATACTCCTGTGGTATATGTGGATACAAACCTAGTGCTACAAGAGGAAGGTTCAGAAATATCTCAAGGACTCTTGTCCAAATATCAAGCCTGCCCTCATGGGCAGTGTTGTAAAGTCGCAGCTAAGATAATCCATCACAGGGAAGCACTTCATGAGCTCTTCAAATCATTAGATAACCTTCAAGCTATTGTAGAAGGCCAGTGCAAGCCTACATCAAGTGACATAAGCTGCTCAGCTGATGGTGACACTATTGACAAAGACTGGATACACAAATAACCCGCACATAAAAGAGAGAAGCTTACGACGACGTTTCGGTCCGACTTGGACCATTGACAAAGTCACACTGGAAGTTCTACACTGAACTAAACTCATTGGTAAATAACTGGTGGAATTCTGTCATCGCTAAGGCCCCACAGGTTGACAGAGTTCAAAACACTACCTTTGGGAATTCTAACACAATTCCTCTGACCACCACAGAGGGAACAGATCCTCTTTCCAGCAACGAAGCAAGCCTTGGATCTGTTAATTCTCATACACCTGACATCTCTGCGTCAGCACCTGCCAGTACACTAGACATTGCACATACCATCTCTGGTCCTACACCTGTCAGGACACCTGCCAACACTATTCCAACATCTGGCAGCAGTGCTTCATCGGCAAGTACTGAGTCAGGATTTTTTCCACCAGAGATTGGTGCAGTTAATAATCAGGGCACTATCACTGCACCTGAACACTACTGCACCCAAGTACGAACAGCAGGGACACATCTGTCAGAACTGCACAGGGGCATGGTAGAGGATGTAGCAGAGAACGTGGAAGGGGACGTGGAGGAGGAGGACATCTACAGCCGTCTCACCTTCCACCAACACAGTCCCAGCGGCAGAACCTGCGGGCAAGTCAGCAAAACACAGGAAGTGCAACAAATAATAGTCCGCCCTCCCATGCACCTAGGCAGTGCTCTCGCTGTCACCGATAGGGGCACACCACCAACAACTGCCTGCGAGATACCAGGTGCAATTACTGCCACAAGAAAGGACATCAGGAGGACCAGTGTCGGAAGAAAAAGGAAATTGACAGACAGGACCTCCTGTTTAGAGACCTATTCTCAGAACAAACCAGCAGGATCTCTGAGCTGGTGAATGCACTCACACGTCACCCACTCAGCTACTCCTATCTCAGCCCAGCAAGTGGTATTGTGCCTCATACAAGACCACAGACCTACATCCCTGCAGCTGCCTCAGTGCCCTATCCCTCTCAAGGACAGGCACCTTACATTCCTTACACACCTACCACCTCAAGCTGGCTACATCATGAGGAGCCAGTCTATCAGGATCCTACTGGCCAACATTCTTGGTTTCATTACTAATGTTGGAGAGCTCACACATATTTTTGGACGACAGGACTCCAGAAAATTTTGAAAGAATTGCTGGCTACACCTCATGGATGAGAAGAGACAGGCAAGGGCAAGGAGGAGGTGTTGTGTGCTTCTCTAAAAGTGTACATGCCCAGCACATTGATGTTTCCATCCATACTCATCTTGAAATGATATTCTTCAAGCTATGCATGAACACTAGTACCTCTGTACTAGCATGTGCAATGTACAGAACTCAGTGGCAATATGCAGACCTCATCAACTTTCTAATGGAAAATATGGACTCCCTTCCGCTACAACACAACTGTCAACATGTCATAATTGTTGGTGACCTCAATCAACACCTTATACAGAGGGACTTTGATGACCATCTTGCAGTATTTGATATGATAAACTTTGTTGATTTCCCTACTCATATCTCTGGCTCCTCCCTTGATCCAGTAGTGAGTGATCTGGCAGAAGGTATAGCCACTTGTCAATCCCTCGGCTACGTTGGATCATCTGACCACAAGGCTGTTTTTGCGACACTTAAGATCCCAACAGAACGAGGTGAGGAGTCCACACGCACAACCTGGCTATGGGAAAGAGGTAATTGGCCAGCCCTTTCCTCTGAGCTCGCCACCACCGATTGGAATGCTCTTCTCCAAGGGTATGCTGACAACCAAGTGAAAGCCTTCACTGGACACATCCTTAATCTACAACAAGAATACATTCCTCACCGGCAATATGTGACGAAGCCTTGGTGTGGCTTTCGTTGTAGAGAGGATGCAGTTCCTTGCAGTACCTGTCTAGCCAGCAATTTATGCCAATTGCCCTAGACATCCATTCATTGCCCACTCCCTTTCTAGGCAAGATGCTACATATGACTGGGATCCCTCCCTTAGACCTAACTACTTCTATGGCTGACCTGTACTTATCCAGTAGCTCCTGTCTTCTGCCCTTCCCAATGTCATTTCCACCAGCACAAAGATAATGGGCTTGTTCCCATTACCAAACATAATATTATCCAACCTGCTGACTATGTCACCAACACCAGCTCCAGGAAGGCACACTCTCTGTCTGACCTTTCTTTCTCTGTTACAAAAAGCATGGTCCATATATCTTACCTGAGAATCTCCTACAATTGAAATATTCTTCCTAACATCCCTCTGACTCGTCTGAGTCTTCAGCTTCCAATGTGACCCCTTGTTTCTGTGTCCACTCTCTGGAACAGCCTGTCTCTGTCTACCTTATCTATTCCACGCAGTATTTTGTATGTCGTTATCATGTCTCCCCTGACCCTCCTGTCCTCCAATGTCGTCTCCAATGCCGTGTGTGTGTGTGTGTGTGTGTGTGTGTGTGTGTGTGTGTGTGTGTGTGTGTGTGTGTGTGTGTGTGTGTGTGTGCATGCTTGTGTGTGTGTATGTGTGTGTGCATGCTTGTGTACTCACCTAGTTGTACTCACCTAGTTGAGGTTGCAGGGGTCGAGTCCAAGCTCCTGGCCCCGCCTCTTCACTGGTCGCTACTAGGTCACTCTCCCTGAACCATGAGCTTTATCGTACCTCTGCTTAAAACTATGTATGGATCCTGCCTCCACTACATCGCTTCCCAAACTATTCCACTTCCTGACTACTCTGTGGCTGAAGAAATACTTCCTAACATCCCTTTGATTCATCTGTGTCTTCAGCTTCCAACTGTGTCCCCGTGTTGCTGTGTCCAGTCTCTGGAACATCCTGTCTTTGTCCACCTTGTCAATTCCTCTCAGTATTTTGTAAGTCGTTATCATGTCCCCCCTATCTCTCCTGTCCTCCAGTGTCGTCAGGTTGATTTCCCTTAACCTCTCCTCATAGGACATACCTCTTAACCCTGGGACTAGTCTTGTTGCAAACCTTTGCACTTTCTCTAGTTTCTTTACATGCTTGGCTAGGTGTGGGTTCCAAACTGGTGCCGCATACTCTAATATGGGCCTAACGTACACGGTGTACAGAGTCCTGAACGACTCCTTATTAAGATGTCGGAATGCTGTTCCGAGGTTTGCCAGGCGCCCATATGCTGCGGCAGTTATTTGGTTGATGTGCGCTTCAGGAGATGTGCCTGGTGTTATACTCACCCCAAGATCTTTTTCCTTGAGTGATGTTTGTAGTCTCTGGCCCCTTAGACTGTACTCCGTCTGGGGTCTTCTTTGCCCTTCCCCAATCCTCATGACTTTGCACTTGGTGGGATTGAACTCCAGGAGCCAGTTGCTGGACCAGGTCTGCAGCCTGTCCAGATCCCTTTGTAGTTCTGCCTGGTCTTCGATCGAATGAACTCTTCTCATCAACTTCACGTCATCTGCAAACAGGGACACCTCGGAGTTTATTCCTTCCGTCATGTCGTTCACAAATACCAGAAACAGCACTGGTCCTAGGACTGACCCCTGTGGGACCCCGCTGGTCACAGGTGCCCACTCTGATACCTCGCCACGTACCATTACTCGCTGCTGTCTTCCTGACAAGTATTCCCTGATCCATTGCAGTGCCTTCCCTGTTATCCCTGCTTGGTCCTCCAGTTTTTGCACTAATCTCTTGTGTGGTACTGTGTCAAAAGCCTTCTTGCAGTCCAAGAAAATGCAATCCACCCACCCCTCTCTCTCTTGTCTTACTGCTGTCACCATGTCATAGAACTCCAGTAGGTTTGTGACACAGGATTTCCCATCTCTGAAACCATGTTGGCTGCTGGTGATGAGATCATTCCTTTCTAGATGTTCCACCATTCTTCTCCTGACAATCTTTTCCATGATTTTGCATGCTATACATGTCAGTGACACTGGTCTGTAGTTTAGTGCTTCATGTCTGTCTCCTTTTTTAAAGATTGGGACCACATTTGCTGTCTTCCATGCTTCAGGCAATCTCCCTGTTTCGATGGATGTATTGAATATTGTTGTTAGGGGTACACATAGCGCCTCTGCTCCCTCTCTCAGGACCCATGTAGAGATGTTATCTGGCCCCATTGCCTTTGAGGTATCTAGCTCACTCAGAAGCCTCTTCACTTCTTCCTCGGTTGTGTGTACTGTGTCCAGCACATGGTGGTGTACCCCACCTCTCCGTCTTTCTGGAGCCCCTTCTGTCTCCTCTGTGAACACTTCTTTGAATCTCTTGTTGAGTTCCTCACATACTTCACGGTCATTTCTTGTTGTCTCTCCTCCTTCCTTCCTTAGCCTGATTACCTGGTCCTTAACGGTTGTTTTCTTCCTGATGTGGCTGAATAACAGCTTCGGGTCAGATTTGGCTTTTGCTGCTATGTCGTTTTCATATTGACGTTGGGCCTCCCTTTTTATCTGTGCATATTCGTTTCTGGCTCTACGACTGCTCTCCTTATTCTCCTGGGTCCTTTGCCTTCTATATTTCTTCCATTCCCTAGCACACTTGGTTTTTGCCTCCTTGCATCTTTGGGTGAACCATGGGCTCATCCTGGCTTTTTCATTATTCCTGTTACCCTTGGGTACAAACCTCTCCTCAGCCTCCTTGCACATTGTTGCTACATATTCCATCATCTCATTAACTGGCTTCCCTGCCAGTTCTCTGTCCCACTGAACCTCATTCAGGAAGTTCCTCATTCCTGTGTAGTCCCCTTTCCTGTAGTTTGGTTTCATTTGTCCTTGCCTTCCTGCTTCCCCCTCCACTTGTAGCTCTACTGTGTATTCGAAGCTCAAAACCACATGATCGCTGGCCCCAAGGGGTCTTTCATATGTGATGTCCTCAATATCTGCACTACTCAAGGTGAATACTAAGTCCAGTCTTGCTGGTTCATCCTCTCCTCTCTCTCTTGTAGTGTCCCTTACGTGTTGGTACATGAAATTTTCCAGTACCACCTCCATCATCTTAGCCCTCCATGTATCTTGGCCCCCAAGTGGCTCCAAGTTCTCCCATTCGATCTCCTTGTGGTTAATTAAAGTCACCCATGATCAGGAGCTTTGCCCTGCATGCATGAGCTCTTCTCGCCACTGCAGCCAGTGTATCAACCATCGCTCTATTGCTCTCTTCATACTCTTGCCTTGGCCTCCTGCTGTTCTGTGGTGGGTTATACATCACTGCAATTATCACCTTGGGACCACCAGAGTGAAGCGTTCCCGCTATGTAATCACTTTCTTCTCCGCTGTCTCCTCTCTCCAGCTCATCAAAATTCCATCGGTGTTTGATCAGCAATGCCACTCCTCCACCCCCCCTGTTCCTTCTGTCTTTTCTCAGGATCTGGTATCCCGCTGGAAAGATGGCATCTGTTATCATACCTGTAAGCTTGGTTTCTGTGATCGCTATGATGTCTGGTGATGCCTCTTTGACTCTTTCGTGCCACTCCTCCCACTTGTTTGTTATTCCATCAGCGTTTGTGTACCATACCTTCAGTTTCCTTTCTAACACTGTAGTTTGGGAGGCCTGTGGGGGTGGGAGACCTGGTAGCTTACTGTGGGATTCTATAGTTGGGGGATGGGTGGAAGCTGTGGGTATGGATTGTATTGTGTGTTGGGATGGTATGATAGGTTGTGGGGTTCTGAGGATAGTTGTGTGTGTGCTTGCCCTTGCTGCTCTGTTCTGCTCTGACTGACCTCTGCTGGTTCCATCCTTGTCTCCTTTCCTAGCTCCTTTCGCTTTTTTGTCCTCTCCCTCAGCTGCTTTCTCTCTGTTTGTGTTCTGTCTCTGTCTAGGAACACCTTCTTGTACTCTTCCGAACTTTTCAACCGTGGTTTCTCTTGGAGGATCCTGTTCCGCACTGTTTCTGTCCTGAGAATCAGCTTGATCGGTCGGTTTCTCCCCTTCAAGTACCCCCCTATTCTCTGAAAATTTACAATCTCATCCATGTCTTCTCCCCCTATTTCTGTGATGATTTTCTCAATCTCCTTTCTTTCTTCCTTTCCTCTCTCTCCCGAAGCCCATGGATAATCACTGATTTTGCCCTTTCCTCCTCCCATTGCCTCTTCCTCTGTGACTCTGGTTCCTGTCTGTATGTGGTCATTTTCTCCCTTGATTTTTCCAGTGGCTCTTGGTAGCATGGTTGTGCCTCAGCATTCGACCTATCTCCCTCTCCATCTGCACCCATCTGCTCTTCCCTTCCACTCACTGGCCCTCCTTTGCAGGCTGATATGACCTTAGCATAATTCATATCTCCTTCCTTCCTGTTCAGCCTCTCATCATCGTATGGTGTGTCTTCTCTGGTCACTACCCCTGAGACTTGCTTCAGCCTGTTTACCTCAAATTCTAGGACCTTTACCCTGGCTACTGCAGTTTCGACTTGTGACTCCCAATTCTTCGTCTCCTTCTCCAACCTCTTTTCCCATTTCACAGAGAGCTCTTTCTCCATTTTTTCAGAAAGCTCTCCTAATTTTCTCTCCCATTCTTGCTCTATCCTTTTCCACTGTTCCTCCATCCATTCCTCCCTACCAGTACCATTGTCATCTGATCCCTGATTCCTGCGAGTCCCAACCATTTTTTTTTTATGAAAGAGAGAAAGAGAAAAAGAAAAAGGGGGAGAGAGTGAGAGATAGGGAGAGAGAGAAGGGGAGCCTAGAAGGAGGGGAAAAGAAGGGAAAAAGGGGGAGAAAGTGAGAGAGGGAAAAGGTAAGAGAGAGGGGGGAGTGAAAAGGAAAGAGAGAGAAGAGGAAAAGAGAGAGTAAGAGAGGAAGAGAGAGAGGGAGAGAGAGAGAAAGAGTGAAATGTTACAAAAAACGCGATTCTAAAAGCTTAGAGATCTCCAGTGAATACTAGAAAGGACTGCCCTTCTAGCATCCAGCCTGTTACTGGGTTTTCGTAACAAGTAGTCAGTATCCTTTTCCAATTATCCATTAAAATTCAGTATGGTTCAATAGTGCTTTAGGATTACAACTGGTAGGCTACTAACTAGAGAAATTAAAATTTAATAAATTTATTAAGTCTATAAGTTGTCTAGAGGTATATTATCAAATTAAATTAATTACAGCAATCAAAATAAAATCAATCTCTCGAGTTCAATATTATTGTGCTGAAAGCACATATCACATTTATAATTCTTAAGTACCGTCAGGTACATTAACATTTAATAAGATATTACAAATATGTACAAGTGTGTGTATGCATGTAAGTGCTCTTAAGTAGTTAGCTATGTCTCAAGACTCGAATAAGACTTAAACAAGTGACTGACAAAGTCCTCAAATAAACTAACTTCTTGACCGACTGGTAACCCGAACAGTCTGCTTGAACAACAAAGAATGCTAAGCCCAATAGCAATGCAATATCAAGCGACTGCGACACAGAATCAGGAACTGGGAAATAATATAACGACACTAAGTAGGGACCATCTGCAGATCCTCCACAAGTTACAAAACTCCCATAATACTGAATCTATGTTCAGCATAGGAAAAACTGTGACTGTGACAATACACAGGAACCAGTACAAAATTAGGTCAGAAGCTATAGCTAAGGACCTGAGATGTTCAGAGTGTCTAAGTGACACACAACCTCAGTACAACGTCGAAAATCACTAAGTCTTTACAATGTTCTGAGAACAGAGTTCTACAGAACTAACAAGAATAATGAGACAGACAATCTGTCCAACCACCAAGCGAGTCTCCAGCAGACTGAATACTTCACACGAGGTGAGGACACCCCCCCCCCCTCGATCACGTGATAGCTACGTGGACAACTGCAGCTCAGAAGCCGGCAGTATAACGAGCGACAAGCGATAATTACAGTAGTTTGACAATCAAGACTAACTGAGCACATTTTATAAACATCCTAACAACATAAGTCAAATAACAATATAACAGTCAAATAATAATATAAAGTCATACATTTACGATTTAGCTATTATCGCAAATATAAGCAATATAAAATTAAATGAAAAGGTAATATACATTATATATACATAATAATCATTGTAACCCATTCAGGGGTTGCAACACCCCCCCCCCAACACGACAGAGGGTCGCACTAGGAGTTGCATTAATTTCTTTCACATTATTTCTGGTTACTCATATCAATATTATTATCAAAATAAATATTAGACTCTCTTGTGCCAAGCACCTCTACAATTTCACAGCGTCCGTCACTAGGATATGCCCCTTGGTATCGTATCTCTTCATACTCGTGGTTATGTACATCAGTGTAGAGACTGGATAGTGCTGACAAGGAGGGCACGTTGAGGCTCGATCATAGTAGAGGAGACTGCATTCCACTCTTAAGTAGTGGTTGTGGAATGCTAGGCAGTATGAACATCTGAGTATGAAACAGCTTAAGGTGTGTAGTGAGGGGGGGGGTCTGCGGCAGGACAGTGTTGCGTCACGCAGTACATCACCCGCACCACACTACTCACTCAACACTCAGCTTGTCTCCTCCTCACACAACATTACTGTGAATATATAAATATAATAATTAGACATGACATGAGTATATATAGTTAATATGGGCTGGAGGGATTAAGTTACTTTACTGAATTTGACATAGCAAGTAACAAAAGGTATTTGGGCATAAAATTACGTTAATTTAAATGTAACTGATAATTATTAAGGACGAGACAGAGCGTCAGCAATTACATTACAATGACCACTTATGTGTTTTATACTAATAGAATAAGGTTGGATTCTGAGGGCCCACCTCATGATCCTAGCATTTTTACTTTTCATAGTATTTATATAAGTGAGTGGATTGTGGTCAGAAAAAACGTTAATTTTAAATGGGGAAGTGCCCAAATACACGTCAAAATGTTCCAAGGACACCACAAGAGCTAGAGCCTCTTTCTCAATAGTGGCATACTTTTTCTGGTGTCGTTTAAGCTTAGATGAATAGTAACATATAGGATGGAGAATGTCAGTGGATGTTGACTGTTGGAGCAGCACAGCACCCACTGCATAGCCACTCGCATCTATATGTAAAAAGAAGGGAAGATTGAAATTAGGACTCTTCAACACAGGAGCAGAGGATAGCAAGTGCTTCAACCTTTTGAACGAGTCTGAACAATCTCTAGTCCAGGTGAACTGAACTTTGCTACTAGTAAGCTCAGTGAGAGGAGCTGCAATCTGAGAAAAGTTTGGACAGAACCTGCGATAATATCCTGCCATACCCAGGAATCTCTGTACTCCTTTCCTATCCTGAGGCACCGGAAATTCAGAAATTGCACGAACCTTAGCCTCAATAGGAGCAACCTCACCTTGGCCGATACAAAAGCCTAGATAGGTAATCTTGGCTTGACCAAAACTACATTTGGCTAAGTTGACAGTGAAGTTGTAGTGCGCCAGTCTCTCAAACAATGCTCTGAGACGCGTCAAGTGCTGTTCCCACTCGTCACTGTACACCACTAAGTCGTCAAGGTAGGCTTCTACTCCTTCTAAGTTGTGGGTCAACTCGTTCATTATACGTTGGAATGAAGAAGCCGCGTTACATAGGCCGAAGGGGGTGACGAGGTAGTTAAACAATCCATCTTGAACAGTAAAAGCAGATATTTCTTGAGCACGTTCAGTAAGCGGGACTTGATAATAGCCTCTTAAGAGATCTAAACGGCTGACAAACTGGGCTCCTGACACACGGTCAATAAGGTCGTCAATGCGAGGTAGAGGATAACCATCCGGCAAGGTGACAGAGTTCACTTTCCTGTAATCAGTGCACATCCTGAAACTACCGTCAGGTTTAGGCACTAAAATACAGGGAGATGCCCATGGACTTTTACTACGTTCAATAAGTCCATGAGATAACAGAAAATCAACCTCTTCTCTCAATGCTTTATGCTTTGTTGGACTCATCCTATATGGTGATTGCTTAATGGGTGATGCTCCCTGTACATCAACGTCATGTACACCCAGAGTACAACGTTTAGGAACATCACCGAACAATTCAGGGAAATGCAAAATCATGTTTTTAATATCACCAGCTTTATCAATCCCAAGGTTACTAAGAAAATCGTCTAGTGACTGTAGAGTCACAGAATTTTCTAAACGCACCTCTATACCTCTAGAGATGTCAGGTAGACTGACGTTTTCTTCCTCTGTCCTAGGAAGAATAGAAGTAGTAGGTAGAGGACTAGCGTAGTATGCCTTAAGCTGGTTAACATGGTACACATGATTAGATTTCTTTTTCCCAGGCGTACGTACCAAATAATTTACGTCGCTAAGCTTTTTCACTACTTCCAGGGGACCATCATACCTGGCTTGTAGAGCATGACCTGGTACTAATTTCCGAGCCATCACCTTATCTCCTGCTTTAAAAGAACGAGAGACAGCACGCTTGTCATAATGCTGCTTCATTCTAGCTTGGGCTGAAACTAGGTTTTTCAAAGCTAGCTCTCTAGCGGCTGTCAAATGTTGCTGCATTAATGAAGGTGAAGTACTCAATGATGGATTTGATTTTCCTGTCCACACGTCTTTTAACACTGCGAGAGGACCACGCACTTGGTGTCCGAATATTAGTTCAAACGGACTAAACCCGAGACTTTCTTGCTCACTTTCTCTCATAGCGAACAGAAGAAAAGGTATACCCTCATCCCAGTCTCTAGAAAAATGTTCACAATAAGCTCTCATCATGGACTTCAGTGTCTGATGAAATCTCTCTAGAGCCCCTTGTGACTGTGGATAACTGGTTGAAAGTACAGACTTTATTCCTAGGTGGGATAATGCTTCTCGAAAGATCTTAGAAGTGAAATTAGATCCCTGATCTGATTGTATCTCTCGTGGCAATCCAACCTGGGAGAAAAATTTCATCAGCGCTCTCACAATAGCACGAGCATTAATTTTTCTCATAGGAATAGCTTCGGGATAGCGTGTTGCAGCGTCCATAACAGTAAATAAGTATTGGTTTCCTAGTTTGGTTCTAGGCAAAGGACCAACACAATCAATAATAAGACGTGAGAATGGTTCACCATGCACGGTGATAGGAATGAGAGGCGCAGGTGGAGGTGTGTGCGCTGGCTTGCCTGTCACTTGACACACATGGCAACGTCGCACATGCTCAGCAACTGTTTCCTTCATCTTTGGCCAAGTAAAATGTTTTGCCAGTTTACCGAGTGTCTTTTTGACACCCAAATGTCCTCCTATGGGACTATTGTGAGCAAAATCAATGGATTGTTCACGAAATGTAACTGGTAACACAACTAGATGCTTAACTGTGTTGGAAACACTATCAGCTGACAACTTACATGTGTTTTTCTCCATCAGTACACCATTACTATAATAGTAACAATTATCGAGATCCTTTGCTTCACTCTCAGTAACTGCTATATCTCTCAGTCTTTCCAGTGACTGATCAACAAACTGATCCTTGATTAAATCATCATGAGTTAGAAATTTAACGTCAGTTGTGTCCTGACTAGGTTGATGACCGGGGGGAGTCAGTGTTAATGATCCTGGGCGCAGAGCGTCACTAAACAACATATTCAAGCCCAAATCATTGTCATCCACTAACTCAACAGGAGACAAGGATGGTTGTTGAATCTTTGACATAGCTCTAGTAATTGCGCTGAGAGGAAATAAAATAGGTTTCTCTCTACAAGCTTCAATGGCATAATTATCATCAGTGTTATTATCAATCACAAGTGGTTCCTTACATATACCAGCATGAAGGATATCGTTCCCTATCAACAAGTCCACTGACCTGAGGGGAAATACACCACTGGATATACCCACTGAAATATAACCAGTATAATAGCTTGTTTCAATATAAACTTTGTGCAGAGGCACTTTTATAACAGCCCCTCCATAGGCTTCTAACAATACATCTATCTTGCAATAGGTATTGTCAGTAATGGGCAGTACATCTTCTCTTAATAACGTGAGATAACTGCCAGTGTCTCTGAAAGAAATTATCTCAGTTAGATGTGATTCGTCAAATCCTACTTTATCTCTCGAAAAGTAAGGACTCATCGCTGAACGAATCTTTTCGTCAGATACACTTTCTGACGCTAGTCATCTGTCCTGAGTAACATTATCTAAAACAGTAGGTTCAGAGGTATTGCTAGGATTTTGGTGTCTTTGTTGCACGGAAGAGGATACGACTTGAGTGGGGGCGCCAGCCGCACGACTGTTTCTCGTATCTCTTTCTAATTTATAGCAATACTCTCTAGCATGTCCTTTTCTGTTACAATAGGTACATTTAACTTTCTTCTTCTCGATACCAGATTTCTGTCTAGCCACAGAGACAGATTCAGGATTGTGAGTTTTCCTGGTAAAGGTACGAGAAGTTACAGTAGCAGGTACATCAGGCCGGCAATGAGCAGCTGATTTAGGTTGCCAACTTCTAGGACAATTTTTAGTTACCTTGTTTCTGAGTGTTTTAGTACGTACAAGTTTGTGAGAAATTTCGTAATTGTCTGCTAATGCTGCAGTTTCCAGAATATCTGAGGTAGTATGATCGATCAGATATTCTTGTATGTCAGCAGGCATACAGTTGTTAAACTCTTCATGTAGTAACAACTGAACTAGACTGTCGTAGTTGGTACACTTAGCAGCTCTAGACCATCTCTCAAATGCAACTTTTTTCTCACGAGCAAACTCTACACAAGTTTGATCTTGTCTTCGTTGTAACGTACGAAATGCTCTTTGATAACTTACAGGTAACAAATTATACGTCTCTAGAATAGTTTGTTTAACAGCGTCATAACTAATGTACTTGGCAAATGGTAAGGCTGCAGTACAAGTTTGAGCTCTTCCCGTCAATGCTGTATGAAGCAATGTTGCCCAGTGCTTACGTGGCCAGTTCATAGCACGAGCCTGGTTCTCAAACACTTCAAAATATGTGTCTAAGTCACTTTCAAAAAACTTAGGAACCATGGATGCAGCTTTCTGCACATTAAATGGGTCCTGTGATCTATCAGTCTGTTGTCTTCCCAGACGAACATTTTCTCTTTGGAAATCTTCTTCGTTCAATTTCCTCTGTGCCTCTATTTGTGCAGTCTGCAACATAATGAGGCGTTCAAACCTCTCAAACTGTTCCTGAGAGATAGGACCAGTGGGTAATGGAGGAGTAGGGAAATTAACATGGTCTGGACGGTCCTTAGGTCGGACACTTGGTCCAGCCGTCTCTAGAGTGTCTAGATCTGGTCTAGGATAAGTAAATACAGGTGTAGTATATACTGTACTAGTATTAGGCTGTGTCATATTAACAGCTACACTCTGTACTAATGTGTCAGTGAGGGAAGGCGTGAGCGAGAACTGAGCTACACTAGGCTCAGACACTAGGCTCACTTCTGCTCTAGTTGCTCTTTCTTCAACTTCAAATAGAGCCATACTTCCTAATTGTGACACTAGGCTTTCTGAATCTGAATCATAATCAGACATCTCTGTACGAGCAGGAAACAATATATCTTTAATTAATGCTCTGACAGTTTCTGCGGTGTAATTCCTGTTATACGTCACACCGAGATATTTGGCTACTTGCCAACACGTCTGAAGTTTTAATGTACTTAACTCAGACAAAGTCAGAGTATCAATTAACTGTTTCACTTTGGCATACATCACGAAAATAATTGTACTACGAGAGAGTGATTATGGGAAACTATAATCCTAATAGGAATTTTAGTGTTAGTTGTCTTAGAGTTAGAACTCATAAACAGTATTTCCATCTCCTTGGATCAAGAGACTCAGTCAGGTACATACATCCACCTGGTATGTTGTACAAGACTAAACTCAAAGTCTTCAGATTAGGAAAGTACTCAAAGTGTTTGATCATAGAAGTACTAGTATGTCAAACTGGACAACTTCTCCAACACCTTGGATCAAGAACCTCCCGGACAGGCCCCCATTTGTTACAAAAAACGCGATTCTAAAAGCTTAGAGATCTCCAGTGAATACTAGAAAGGACTGCCCTTCTAGCATCCAGCCTGTTACTGGGTTTTCGTAACAAATAGTCAGTATCCTTGTCCAATTATCCATTAAAATTCAGTATAGTTCAATAGTGCTTTAGGATTACAACTGGTAGGCTACTAACTAGAGAAATTAAAATTTAATAAATTTATTAAGTCTATAAGTTGTCTAGAGGTATATTATCAAATTAAATTAATTACAGCAATCAAAATAAAATCAATCTCTCGAGTTCAATATTATTGTGCTGAAAGCACATATCACATTTATAATTCTTAAGTACCGTCAGGTACATTAACATTTAATAAGATATTACAAATATGTACAAGTGTGTGTATGCATGTAAGTGCTCTTAAGTAGTTAGCTATGTCTCAAGACTCGAATAAGACTTAAACAAGTGACTGACAAAGTCCTCAAATAAATTAACTTCTTGACCGACTGGTAACCCGAACAGTCTGCTTGAACAACAAAGAATGCTAAGCCCAATAGCAATGCAATATCAAGCGACTGCGACACAGAATCAGGAACTGGGAAATAATATAACGACACTAAGTAGGGACCATCTGCAGATCCTCCACAAGTTACAAAACTCCCATAATACTGAATCTATGTTCAGCATAGGAAAAACTGTGACTGTGACAATACACAGGAACCAGTACAAAATTAGGTCAGAAGCTATAGCTAAGGACCTGAGATGTTCAGAGTGTCTAAGTGACACACAACCTCAGTACAACGTCGAAAATCACTAAGTCTTTACAATGTTCTGAGAACAGAGTTCTACAGAACTAACAAGAATAATGAGACAGACAATCTGTCCAACCACCAAGCGAGTCTCCAGCAGACTGAATACTTCACACGAGGTGAGGACACCCCCCCCTCGATCACGTGATAGCTACGTGGACAACTGCAGCTCAGAAGCCGGCAGTATAACGAGCGACAAGCGATAATTACAGTAGTTTGACAATCAAGACTAACTGAGCACATTTTATAAACATCCTAACAACATAAGTCAAATAACAATATAACAGTCAAATAATAATATAAAGTCATACATTTACGATTTAGCTATTATCGCAAATATAAGCAATATAAAATTAAATGAAAAGGTAATATACATTATATATACATAATAATCATTGTAACCCATTCAGGGGTTGCAACATGAAAGGAAGAGAGAGGAAGAGAGAGAGGATGAGAGAGAGGATGAGAGAGAGGATGAGAGAGAGGATGAGAAAGGGGGAGAGAGAAAGAGAGAGAGAGAGAGAGAGAGAGAGAGAGAGAGAGAGAGAGAGAGAGAGAGAGAGAGAGAGAGAGAGAGAGAGAGTGAGAGAGAGAGAGAGAGAGAGAGAGAGAGAGAGAGAGAGAGAGAGAGAGAGAGAAAGAGAGAGAGAGAGAGGAAGAGAGAGGAAGAGAGAGGAGAGGAGAGGGAGAGAGATGGGGGGGAAATGAAGGGTTATAGGGCCACTTCACAGGAAGGTGTAAAATCCTGTATATGTGTGTGTGTGTCTATATATGTGTGTGTGTGTGTGTGTCTATGTATGTGTGTGTGTGTGTGTGTTTATGTGTGTGTGTGTGTGTGTGTGTGTGTGTGTGTGTGTGTGTGTGTGTGTGTGTGTGTGTGTGCTACAGCTATTCAAGTGCCTAACAACAGTACTATTCTCACCAAGTGTGCGTGCATATGTTTATGTAAACAGTCCTTATTTCCCACGTATGTACTACATATGTATTGTATATGTACCCGATCTCTTGGGTCCCGAGTTTAAAATTACGTTAAAAAATTAATACACTAGGCTTCGCCTATATGCCGCTACCTCTAAATTCTATTAAATGGCAGTAAATGCTGCTTATTCTAATTCTGATAGCTCGAGGAGAGTGACCCCCAATTCCAGCTAGAGACAGGTACTATTGACCCCATGCAACTCAAACTAGGTGAATATTACTTGCGGCTGGCAGTGGAGTAACGTTGCTGGTCTGTCCTGTGTCCCAGAAGTTGAAGGTGTTTGATGCTTCTCGGTAATTTTTCCACTAACTTCCTGTATGCACTATATTCTCTAGCTCTTCTAATTTTTTCACTCACTCACTGTATTTACTGACACATCTATACATAGCTCTTATCTCCCTGGTCTTGAGTCGCACTTATTCTTCAAAATAACCCACTGCATTATTATGGCAACACTATTTAGGCCTGACACAACCGTTCACCCTTCCAACGGCCCTCACTAAACACTCAGCCAATATTTCCTTTTTTTCTTTTCTGTGATCACTTATATTTCCTTTTTTCGGGGCTTAAGGTATTATATGCACTCTTATGCGTGCACACGCATATATCCCACACTTTATTCCTTATGGCACAGTCAGAAATTATCACCAAAACACGAGCTCAAACCGCGTGACTCCTCCACGAGTGTGTGTGTGTATATGTTTGTACGCTCGTGTGCGTGTGTCTGTGTCTGTGCGTGCGCCCTCGTGTGTGGGTGTATGACCCACTTAATGTCTGTATTTATAACTCATTACAGTTGTGACCGGATGTGGACGTGCCAGTGGTTCACTACTTTGTAATTTGTTCATGACTGTAACCATGTATAGGAATGTAGATGGTTCATTACCTTTGTAACTTGTCATGATTGTGACCAGATCTACCTGGAGTTCATTACCTTTGTAACTAGTTCAGCTATCATAACTTTGGGGTCCAGTCACTAGACCCATTATGTACCTCTGTAATCTTTTGACTACCGCTCACAGGATGGGTATGGGGTGACTACCGCTCACAGGATGGGTATGGGGTGACTACCGCCCACAGGATGGGTATGGGGTGACTACCGCCCACAGGATGGGTATGGAGTGACTACCGCCCACAGGATGGGTGTGGGGTGACTACCGCCCACAGGATGGGTATGGGGTGACTACCGCCCACAGGATGGGTATGGGGTGACTACCGCTCACAGGATGGGTGTGGGGTGACTACCGCCCACAGGATGGGTATGGGGTGACTACCGCCCACAGGATGGGTATGGGGTGACTACCGCTCACAGGATGGGTATGGGGTGCATAATAAAGATATTAAACTAACTGCCTTTATGTTGGTCACATTTTAGCAGTCTATGCAATAACAGGTCACATAATAAGTCATACTAGCTGATCACACGAGTTACATAAGCTTGTCACAAAGCAGGTCACACTAACTGGTCACACAGGTCTCACAGTAGGGCTTTGTCCTGTCACGCATCTCACGGTAGGTCACTGTCCTGTCACATAGTTACACTATTGTTCACACTAGCTTGACATACAGCATTAGCCATCACTTAGTAGGTAACACTAACCAGACTGGTTACGCAGGTTCCATTAGGTAGTAACATTAGGTGGTCAAACAGTGTCACATTAGCTGGATACACTAAAACACAACCTGTCACACAGAAGGTCACATTAGTTTTTCTCGCAGGTCACACTGGTTCCTGTGGTTGCACTAGCTCATTACACAATACATCACATTAGCTGGTCACGGTGGGTCACATTATCTGGTCACACAAGCTGGGTAACACAGTATGTCACTATCTGGATAAACAGATCACATTAGCTGGTTGCATCATAGATCACAGCAAGTCAAACTTTAGGTCATATTTGCTGGTCACAAAGGTCACACTAGCCTGTTCCAGTTAATCTCACTAGCTGGTCACGCAAGTCACTAGCAGGTCACATATGTCATACATATTATAACTAATTAAGCAGGGTGCATTAGCTTGACACGCAGGTCACACTAGCCTGACACACAGGTCACACTAGTCTGGCACTCAGTAGGTCACATTAGCAGGTTACATTTGAATCAGGTCATACTAGCTACTCACGGACTTTCTTCTCTCCCTAACTCTACTCTTGTAAAATTTCCTGTTATCTCCCTGGTGGAATGATAAGATAAAACGAGTAGGGGGAGAGAGAAAAGAGACGTTAAGAGAATGGCGAAGAAATGCAAAAGAACAAATGACAGGGTGGGTGAAACACTGTCAATAAATATTGGATTTTATTAATTAACACATCGGCCACCAAAGGCAGGGTAGCCTGAAAAAGAAAAACTTTCACCATCATTCACTCCATCACTGCCTTGCCAGAGGCGCTCTTACACTACAGTTATAAAACTGCAACATTAACAACCCTCCTTCAGAGTGCAGACACTGTTCTCCCCATCTCCAGGACTCAAGTCCGGCCTGCTGGTTTTCCTGAATCCCTTTATAAATGTTACCTTGCTCACACTCCAACAGCACAACAAGTCCTAAAAACCGTTGGTCTCCATTCGCTCCTATCTAATTTGCTGGAAGTTCAAGCCCCATGCACGCAAAATCTTCTTTACCCCCCTACCACCAACCTTTCCTAGGCCGACCCTTACCTCAGCCTTCTCTCCACTACAGATTTACACACTCTCGAAGTCATTCTATTCTCTTCCAACCTCTCTATATGTCCGAACCACCTCAATAACCCCTCCTCAGCCCTCTGGATAATAGATTTTTCAATCCCATACCTCCTCCTAATCTCAAAACTACAGATTCTCTGCCTTATATTCACATCATCAATTGCTCTCAGACATGACATCTGCACTGCCTCCAGCCTTCTTGTTGCAACATTCATCACCCGTGCTTGACATACGTTGGTATAACTATACTCTTCCATGGACAAAGTTCTTTGTCTCCACAGATTCCTACATGCACTACTCATCTTTTTCCCCTCATCAATTCTATGATACACCTCATCTTTCGTAGACCCATCTGCTTACAAGTTCACTCCCAAATATATGATTACATTCACCTCCTCCATACTCTCTCTCTCCAATCTCATATCCCATCTTTCGTTACCTAATTTTTTTTGTTATCCTAATCACCTTACTCTTTCCTATATTCACTTTTAATATTCTTCTTTTACATTCCCTACCAAACTTATCCACCAACCTCTGCAACTCTCTTCAGAATCTTTCAAAAGAACAGAGTCATCAGCAAAGAGCAACTGTGACAACTCCCACTTTATTTTAGAGTCTTTATCTTCTAACCCCACACCTCTTGCCAACACCCGAGCATTCACTTCCCTTACAGCTCCATCTAAATATATATTTAACAACCACGGAGATATCACTCATACATGTCTAAGGCCTACTTTTACTGGGAAATAATCTCCCTCTCTCTTACATAATCTAACCTGAGTTTCACTATTTTCTTAAAAAATCGTCTCTGCTCTCAATAACCTACCTCCTAATCCATACATATGCAACATCTGCCACACTGTCCTTCCTATCCATCCTATCATACGCCTTTTCCAAATCCGTAAATGCTACAAAAACCTTTTTACCCTCATCTAATTACTGTTCACCTATATGTTTCACTACAAACATTTGATCTACACACCCCCTACCCTTCCTGAAGCCTCCTTGTTCATCTGCGATCCTGCTCTCCGTCTTACTCTTAATTCTATCAATAATAACTCTACCATAGTCTTTACCACATGTACTCAACAGTCTAATTCCCCTATAATTTTTAAACTTTCTTTTGTCACCTTTCCCTTTATACAAAGGAACTATGCGTGCTCTCTGCCAGTCCCTAGGTACCTTTCCCTCTTCCATACATTTAATAAATAAAAGTACTAACCACTCCAAACCTATATCCACACTTGCTTTTAACATTATCTTTATCCCATCAATCCCAGCTTCATTCTCCCCACTGACTCACACACTTTCCCCACACTCACAACTGGTTCTTCCTCACTCCTACAAGATGTTAATCTTCCTTAACCTATACACGAAATCACAGATTCGCTTATCTTCATCAATATTTAACTGTTCCTCAAAATATTCCCTCCATCTTCCCCATACCTCTAACTCTCTATTTAATGCCTTTCATCTCCTATTTTTAAGTATCAAATCCATTCGTTCCCAAGGCTTTCTCAAATTACTGATCATACTCCAAAACTTTTTTCTTATTTGCAACAAAATTTGTTAATAACATCCCACCTACTCTCTCATTTACTCTCTTTTAATATTTCTTCACCACTCTCTTAATTAAGCTCTCTATTTCTCTCCATATACTCCTCCCTCCATGCATCATTTATTTTTCGTAAAAAATCTCTCATATACTAACTTTTTCTCTCTTACTGCTCTCTCTCTACGTCATCATTCATCATTCCGCCAGTCGTTCCTCGTCCCTCCCGCACTCACATTCTTGCAACCACAAACTTCTTCTGATTACTCTAACACTACATTCTTAAACTTATCCAATATATCTTCTACACCATTGCCTATACTCTCACTAGCCCATCTGTCCTTCAATACTTGTTTATATGTTAACGTAACAGTCTCCTTCTTTAGTTTATAAACCTTCACCTCTCTCTTACTTGCTGCTTAAATTTTCCTTGTATCCCATCTACCTTTTACTCTGTAGCTACAACTAAAAACTGATTTGATATATCTGTGGCTCCTCTATAAACATCTACATATTCAAGTCGACCTATCAGTCTTTTATCTACAAATACGTTCTCCGACAAACTACTGTCATTACGCCCTATGTCATATTTTACATTCTTATTTATCCTCTTTTTTTTAAATATATGTTACCTATAACCAAACATCCTTCTATACAAGGTTCAATCAAAAGCTCCCTATTATCATTTACACCTGATGCCCCAAACTTGCCTACCACACCCTCTCTAAACGTTTCTCTTGCTTTAGCATTTAGGTCCCCTACTACAACTACTCTTTCGCTTGGCTCAAAAGTTCCTACATTCTTTACATCTAAAATCTCTCTCTCTCCTTAACACTCCTTTCAACTCCAGGTGAATACAAACTTATTATGACCCACTTCTCGCATCCAGCCCATATTTTAATCCACATAATCCTTGAATTTATTAATTTACATTCTCTCTTCTCCCTCCGTAATTGATCCTTCAATATTATTGCTTCAATTTCCTTAGCTCAATTCTCTCAGACACTCCTGACTTAATCCCATTTATTTCTCCCCACTGAAACTCCTCTACCCCCTTCAGTTTTATCTCGCTTTGAGCTATGACATCCAGTTTCTATTCATTCATAACACTAACAATCATTTCTCTCTTATCATCTGCACTACTTCTACGCACATTCAAACATCCCAGTTTCATAAAGTTTCTCTTTTTCCAGTTTTTAGTAGTTTATACAGGAGAAGGGGTTACTTGCCCATTGCCCCTTGCATTCTAGTCACTGTGCCTGAGGGCACTTACAGTACCCTCTCCTCTCTCCCTCCCTTACTTGCTCACTCCAAGGAAGGTGGTCCTCTGAGAACGTATTTGCTTGGACATCCCCCTCTTTTCTCCAATTTTGCAAGCTTCTGATATGTTGAAAACAACACGAAAGGCCTAGAGCAATCATTCCACTCCATCCGTGGTTGTTTTGCATATATATATATATATATATATATATATATATATATATATATATATATATATATATATATATATATATATATATATATATATATATATATATATATATAAAGATTGGGTCCACCTCTGGTGTAAATTGTGGGACCCACAGCCTCGGAGAAGTGGATAAAAAAGCTTCAAGGGAGAATATTTGCTTATTCTTTACGAAGCCATTTGAATATTCCACTTCCCTTACCACCCCATCTTTTCATTCTTTTTTTTATCAATAGGAATATAGGTAAAACTTGGGATTTTGAGTTATATAGCAACTCTGTTCTTGCCGAATAAGGCAAGCGAAAATTTGTGTATCCAATAATTTGGCAAAAAATCATTCTAAACTAAACGAGAAAATTATATTTCATGTTGTGAGCTCATTTTTAAATTATTTTAAACGTATCTAAAATACATTTAATCGGATTAGGCTAAATTAAATTGCACTCATAATATGGTTAGGTAAATTTTCTAAGATTATTTTGTTAGAAAATTAATAATTTATACATTAACATAAATGAAGAGAAAATTTTAGAAAAAAATTCATCTTAAATGAGTCCTTGCTAAGTGACCATTTCTACCTATTTGGCACGACATTATCAAGGATCTATAAAAATAAAACATCAACAGGAAGACATAAGGTCAAGACTACACCTCACAGTCGCATCACAACACCCGACTCTGTGAAACACAACTGTTACTCTTCCAAAGCATTGACATTTTTTACTTGTCTAATTAATCATTAAATTCTCCCCAAATTTTATTATTTATAAATGAATCCAAGCTACATAAATCAAAAGAAACATTATTTTCACAACTGTTTTTCATGAAACATGATTCAATTATATTTCTGTCGAACATGGACTTGCTTGATACAATTTTCTCAGCATTTTGAAAATTAATTGGATAGTTAAAAATCTCTCACATGAATAAACAGAGCATTAGAATCTTCTCCTAATGCTATATTTATGTTGTTTTAATCCTTATTCAAGACTTTTACCAGTTTGACTGTAATTAACTTTATCACATATTTTACAAGTAATCTTATAGACATACTCTCACTTAAAGATTACGTTAATTCTTAGATTTGTTATTAAAGAATCTTTGTTGTTGTACCATTTACATGTAGCGTTATTAATCTTCCTGTAGTCAATAGGCTTTAATCCTAATAAATCACCCAAGCGCACCATCAGTAGATTCTCAAGAAGTATAAATGTTGTTACTTATATTTTCCTAATTGTTTCTCTGACAGAATTTATTGACTGGTGATAAACCTGTTTGGGGAAGCATTTACCTCAAGTCGGTGCAGGTTTGGGTCCGCACCTATGGGTGTGACAAAGGTAAGGTGCCAATGTGTTTTCTATCTGTGTGTGTGTGTGTGTGTGTGTGTGTGTGTGTGTGTGTGTGTGTGTGTGTGTGTGTGTGTGTTTGTGTGTGTGTGTGTATGTTTGTGTTTGTGTGTGTGTATGTGTGTGTGTGTGTGTGTGTGTGTGTGTGTGTTTGTACTCACCTATTTGTACTCACCTATTTGTGGTTGCAGGGGTCGAGTCTTAGCTCCTGGCCCCGCCTCTTCACCGGTTGCTACTGGGCCCTCTCTCTCCCCGCTCCATGAGCTTTATCAAACCTCGTCTTAAAACTGTGTATGGTTCCTGCCTCCACTACGTCATTTTCTAGGCTATTCCACTGCCTTACAACTCTATGACTGAAGAAATACTTCCTACTATCTCTCTGACTCATTTGTGTCTTCAACTTCCAATTGTGGCCTCTTGTTTCTGTGTCCCCTCCCTGGAACATCCTGTCTTTGTCCACCTTGTCTATTCCACGCAGTATTTTACATGTCGTTATCATGTCTCCCCCGACCATCCTGTCCTCCAGTGTCGTCAGGCCGATTTCCCTTAATCTTTCTTCATAGGACATTCCCCTTAGCTCTGGAACTAACCTTGTCGCAAACCTTTGTACTTTCTCTAGTTTCTTGACGTGCTTTATCAAGTGCGGGTTCCAAACAGGTGCTGCATACTCCAGTATGGGCCTGACATACACGGTGTACAGTGTCTTGAATGATTCCTTACTAAGGTATCGGAATGCTGTTCTCAGGTTTGCCAGGCGCCCATATGCTGCAGCAGTTATCTGATTGATGTGTGCTTCCGGAGACATGCTCGGTGTTATACTCACCCCAAGATCTTTCTCCTTGAGTGAGGTTTGCAGTCTTTGGCCACCTAGCCTATACTCTGTCTGTGGTCTTCTGTGCCCTTCCCCTATCTTCATGACTTTGCATTTGGCAGGATTAAATTCGAGAAGCCATTTGCTGGACCAGGTGTCCAGTCTGTCCAGGTCTCTTTGAAGTCCTGCCTGGTCCTCATCAGATTTAATTCTCCTCATTAACTTCACATCATCTGCAAACAGGGACACTTCTGAGTCTAACCCTTCCGTCATGTCGTTCACATATACCAAAAATAGCACTGGTCCTAGGACCGACCCCTGTGGGACCCCGCTCGTCACAGGTGCCCACTGTGATACATCATTACGTACCATGACTCGTTGTTGCCTCCCTGTCAGGTATTCTCTGATCCATTGCAGTGCCCTTCCTGTTATATGCGCCTGATGCTCTAGCTTCTGCACTAATCTCTTGTGAGGAACTGTGTCATAGGCCTTCTTGCAGTTCAAGAAGATGCAATCAACCCACCCCTCTCTCTCGTGTCTTACTTCTGTTATTTTATCATAAAACTCCAGAAGGTTTGTGACACAGGATTTGCCTTCCGTGAATCCGTGCTGGTTGGCATTTATACTCTTGTTCCGTTCCAGGTGCTCCACCACTCTCCTCCTGATAATTTTCTCCATAATTTTGCATACTATACACGTCAATGACACAGGTCTATAGTTTAATTCCTCTTTTCTGTCTCCTTTTTTAAAAATGGGAACTACATTTGCCGTCTTCCATACCTCAGGTAGTTGCCCAGTTTCCAGGGACGTGTTGAAGATTGTGGTAAGTGGCACGCACAACATATCTGCTCCCTCTCTAAGGACCCACGGGGAGATGTTGTCCGGTCCCATTGCCTTTGAGGTATCGATGTCCCTTAGCAGTTTCTTCACCTCCTCCTCCTCTGTATGTATGTCGTCCAACACTTGTTGGTGTATTCCTTGCTGGTGTCCCCATCTGGTCTGTCCCCCAAGAGTCCTTCCTGTCTCTACTGCAAATACTTCCTTAAATCTCGTGTTGAGCTCCTCACATACCTCTTGATCGTTTCTTGTGAGTTCTCCACCTTCTTTCCTCAGCCTTATCACCTGGTCCTTGACTGTTGTCTTCCTCCTAATGTGGCTATACAGCAGTTTCGGGTCAGATTTGACTTTCGATGCTATGTCGTTTTCATACTGTCGCTGGGCCTCCCTCCTTATCTGTGCATACTCGTTTCTGGCTCTTCTACTAATCTCCTTGTTTTCCTGGGTCCTATGCCTCCTGTACCTTTTCCATTCTCTGTTGCATTTAGTTTTTGCCTCCCTACACCTTCGGGTAAACCAAGGACTCGTTTTGGTCTTCCTATTATTTCTGTTTCCCTTGGGAACAAAACTTTCCTCTGCCTCCTTGTACTTTGTTGCCACATATTCCATCATCTCGTTTACTGATTTTCCTACCATTTCTCTGTCCCACTGAACCTCCTGCAGGAAGTTTCTCATACCTGTGTAGTCCCCCCTTTTATAGTTTGGCCTGTCCCCTTCAGTTCCTGTTACCTTCTCCACTTGTAACTCTACTATATAGTCAAAACTCAGAACCACGTGATCGCTAGCTCCAAGGGGCCTCTCGTAAGTGATGTTCTCAATGTCTGAACTGCTCAGGGTGAACACAAGATCCAGTCTTGCTGGCTCATCCTCCCCTCTCTCTCTGGTTGTGTCCCTGACATGTTGATGCATGAGGTTTTCAAGTACCACATCCATCATCTTGGCTCTCCATGTTTCGGGACCCCCATGTGGCTCCAGGTTTTCCCAGTCGATCTCCCTGTGGTTGAAATCGCCCATTACCAGTAACTTTGCTCTGCTCGAGTGAGCTCTTCTTGCCACCTCAGCCAGTGTGTCCACCATCACCCTGTTGTTTTCTTCGTACTCCTCTCTTGGCCTCCTGCAGTTCTTTGGTGGGATATACATCACTCCAATGACTACTTTATGTTCTCCGGACTGAATTGTACCTACAATGTAGTCTCTTTCTCCAATCATGTCCATACCTTCCATTTCCTCAAATCCCCATCGGTGTTTTATGAGCAGTGCAACCCCTCCTCCCCCTCTACTCCTTCTATCTTTCCTCAGGATCTGATATCCTGTTGGGAAGATTGTGTCTGTTATTGTCTCAGCGAGTTTTGTTTCTGTGACTGCTATGATGTGTGTGTGTATGTGTGTGTGTGTGTGTGTGTGTTTGTGTGTGTGTGTGTTTGTGTGTGTGTGTGTGTGTGTGTGTGTGTGTGTGTGTGTGTGTGTGTGTAATTAACTGTTTTTTTACTACAAGAGCAGAGGTTTGCTCAAAGCATTCCACTTTCAATACTCTGTTCATGATATATATATATATATATATATATATATATATATATATATATATATATATATATATATATATATATATATATATATATATATATATATATATGTATGTATGTATGTATTAAATTTCATTAGTTGCAATACTTCATAATTCCTTCTTCAATGCATTCCACTGATCATCAACTATGTTTCAGAAGAAAATTTTTCTACATTCCTTTACACTCCACTTTTTCGTTGATCTGCGACTGTGGCTTCTAGTTATACTCGTTGCAGAGACGAGGAATTTTTTTCTACTTTCGTATAAAATTTTTAATGTAAAAATTAAAATAGTCTTTTTTATTTAAATGAGGAAAATTGAGATATCAATTTTCATTCTAATGTTAATATTTTTAATTATTGAAAAGTGTGTTAATGAGCAAATCTTAAATCCACAACATACAAAGTAAGAACGTATTCAGGGAGATTTTAGAGACTGCTTTTGAGCCAGAGAGAGCATAGCGTAAGTCTCCTAAGAGTTTCAGCTTGTTCCTGTATTTAGTTTTAACAACA